>NC_056745.1:143644722-143854722 GCF_019279795.1 Protopterus annectens | reverse complement strand
GTATACAATATATTTACGTTTACATCTTAGGTTAACGTGACTTGCTTTTTGTTTTCTATTGTTATGGGGACTATTGGCATTCTCTGAAAAAAAAAATTCTCTTCTTCCTTCCTTCCTGAACTGATTCATTTCCTGATTGTGTTTGTGTGGTTTATGCTTTCACTTTCATCAGGAGCATTTTTTTACTCTTTTTAATATATTTTACTGTTCTTGATCATGCAATGCAGTTAAATGTGAGCTTTAAGTTCTTTTACTGCTATGAAGTGTATTTAATTTGTGTTACATTCCTGATTTTTTATTTGCTTTCTTTCATTTTTTATACAGATTTGGCACAGTACAAATGTACATGTTTTTGTTGTTTGATGTTTTTTACTGATTTTACTATTTTTTGAGGATGCACACCTGTGTTCAGTGGTTTCTGTCTGGAAAATTACCTTCTTTTTCAAGACGATACAGTTTATTTCAGCAGACTGAGGAATGAAGCTAGGCATTGCTCCTTTTACTTTCAATATGCTGTCTTTCCTTCATTTTATATTTATTTGTGGTTTAAAGCTAAAAAAGGGACTTACTGTACTGGGATACTTCATAAACAAAATTTCAACAAACGTTTTATTTTTTTAAAAAATAAGCTGCATGAACAGAGAACAGGAATTTCAAAACACTGCTTAAGTGTAAACATGCCTTTTATTTGTTATTCATTAATAGTAAGCAGGATAATTGATTTTTTCCCCTGTACCCTTCTAGATATCATTCGAAATAGTCAGTGAGTGAGTAAGATATTTAGGATAACCTTGTGGTGTACGGGTAGAACAGTCTTCTATGCTCTCTGTGTTCGTATTTATTAGCACCCTTGGTTGTAAAGGGCAGGGATTTAGTGGCCAATGGATGGCTGTCTATCCTCAATGGAAGGCAGAATCAACTGCAACACCTTTGCCCATTGGTGGAAATTGGGGCCAACAGGTGTGATGGAACAAATGAATACTAGCTATCCTAGTAGGAAGTGTGCAGATGTCAACACATATGAACATCTTTTAATGAAATGCATATTGTAGGACAGGCAAAATTTTCATCACACAACTGGAAAAGTGCAGTGCAATATATTTTGGGAATAAGTTTCAGATTATGCTACAGAGAAGTCAGGAGCCTGGAGGTAATTCTAGTGGTAGAAGGTAAAGAAATAAATGACAGATTAATAGAGCAGTTCTTTTATTGTCATATAATTTGTTCACCAGTAACTGATTAATAATTGGCATAATTTTCTGTTGAGTAAATATGTAAAATTTTGTGTGACTGTACATATTGTAAGTGTGCCACATCTCTGTAATACATAGGAACATTTACCTAATCTGTACGCAATTTATTAATGGTGATTTTATTTCTTTGATGTTTCTGGCAAAGGTGGACTCCAGTGAAGGGAATCTAATAGTCTTTAATACTGTCAAAATAATGTTATGTGGGTGAGAATATTATTTCTTCCCTCCTACTTAAGAAAGGCTAATCAAGAAACACTCCTGTCATGTGGAGACAGTGAGTATTAGAATTCTACTGAGAAACGTTTGTTATGTTGTTTTATTTGTATTTAAGAAGGAAATGAATTATGCCCCAAGGGCAGTTTTCATTTGCAGCCCTGTTGCAGAAGTACTGCATAAAGCCACACATTACATATCAGCTAGCCATATATACAAGAACAGTATGAATCATATTGTCATTATGGAAGTGAGCCAAAAATATAGCATAGGAAACACAGCTGAGCAATAAGCTTCATAAACAAACAAACAAATAAAAAAGAACTGCACACACACACACACACACACACACACACACACACACACACACACACACACACACACACACACCTTTCTCTTCTAAGAAAACAGAGAAATAGAACTCATTGTAAGACTGGCTACTTTACAGATAGATCAGGTTTTGAATGAGTTCATGATATTGAAGCCCATCTAAAAGAATGCTCTGAAAAGGCAACCTTCGTATCCTACAGGGAGCATATATTGGGCATTTCAAAAACCCATGTTTTCAGTTAGGGCTGGAATGAGACATTTCTTTATTTATTTGTGCTTTTATATAGGTTTTGACAATATTTCTGCTCATACTAGTTTTAACAAAACAGTGGATTATCTAGTATGTAGAAAGTGAAAGTTGGAAGCTTAAGGAAAAACGCCCTCATGAGTAACACAGGCAAACACTGCCAGGTAATATGATACACATAAATGATTTATTAAGAAAGTATACAGAAACAGAGAACTCTAAGCAATACTATTTATTTCAGAAAAATATATAAGGTACAAACAGAGTAAAAGAATCTGTGTGCATGTATTAGCATAGAGTGTGTAAAGTGTATTCTTTGTTCATAATGTACCTATGTCAACAGGATGCTTATTAAACTAAACTCAAAACCATACTTTTTTATTTTATAAAACCATAGTGTACAAAAGCAGTGAAAGAAGAAGTAAGGTAAGGCTCATTTGCACCTCCTCTATTTTATGACAGGATTGGTGAGTTTTATGCAAACAATAAGTGTATTCATTCTTTGCAGTAGACCTATGTCAGCAGTAATGCTGCTGAATTGACAATAAGACAGTATAAACATTGTTGTTGTTCAAAGTAATTTTTTTGTTTTCATCACATGTGATCTTGTGCGTCTATAATGCAGTTGCCTTATTTCTGTGCCTGATATCATAGGAATGCTCATAAATTCCCCTACAAAGTGACCACTCTTTCTTACCAACATAAAATGAAAAACAGCCATCACATAATGCTAGATACACAATCCCACTGATGTTACAATTAAAACTCTGCTGGAACCTAAAGGTGTCATTTAAAGTGGGTACTTTTATCACCACGCCTTCATAAATGTTGTTGCATTCTTAACAAGCACCACATTTTCTAGTGACCTTAATGGAACCTGTTTCCACATTTAAATCAGGAAATTGTATTTTTTCAAGTTTTTCTTTTAGGTTACTACATGTTTTAAAAGTAAAATGGGGAACACCCTCCACTAGTTCTCCCACTTCAGGATTCCCACGAATCATTTTCCAGTCATCTTTAAATTCATAATACTATTCCACTCTTTGGAGTATTTTAATACCAGGTTGCTACCAAATGATGTCTTATTCATTTTACCATTCCCATTGCTGTTCAATACCTGTAGGCTCACTGGTGTCCCATTTTCCAAAATGGGTATGAATTTAGAACTCCCCTACTAATTTCATTATGTACTTAAGCATAGATTTTAAAAACTCCATTTTGACTTATAAGTCTGCTTCATCTGAAATTAACTTGGCTAGCCACACCATTTGGCTTTTTACCAAACTACATTTCTGTTTTAGGGGGTAGCAACTTTCAAAGTGTAAGGAACTGTTGGAGAAGTCTTCTCCAATAACACATTCAAGTAACTGATACCTTCAGTGGAAAAATTATATGTGAAAGACAAAAGTGTTGTACTATCATTCAAATAATCTTTTTTTTAATTCTAACTCATCCCTACTCCATATTACAAAGATATCATCAAGAAATCTATAATATGTGATGAGATTTTTGGCACCAATGCATGATAAAAACATACTTGTGCTCCCAGTACCACATTATAATGTCTGAACAGAGTGAGGCACAATCGGCACCCATTGCTACACAGCTGACGTGTTTGTAATACTCCACTAAAATGCATAACAGGACTTAACCTCAGTTTGCAAATGACTCAGAAACATGAAGCCATTTGCAGTCTGAATGAAGGCAACAATCCTGCACTAGCTAGTACGATTGAATGAAGTCCTGGATGAAAGACACATGCAGTTGGACAGTTATGAGAGGGATCATCACATGACAATTTACTTGTTTTTACTCTTTTTGGAAAAAAAAGAAAAAATATTTTACTTTACATTAGGCATTATGGGCTAGGCGAGATTCAGTATATAAGGAGGGAGTAGAGGCTTCCAACATGATAAACTAAATTAATCTTAAAAGTGAAAAGTGAAAGCAATAGTTTCCTTCATTACAAGACAGCTACTTTTGGAAAGGCACTTGTTAGAAAGTTTGCAGTGGGACTGGAATCTCACTTTGTTATAAAAGAAAAGCTAGTTGTGTACCTGTTTCAAGACTGGAATGGTTTTCTTTATTATAGGGATTGTGCAGTGAAATACTGGGAATATGCCAGTGCTCTGAACTGGGAACATTATTACTACGGAATGGGCATCTGAGAAAATAAAGGTCTAGGTTGTTGACCACAGAGGAAATGGTTTGACCTGGTTGTTTCGGAGGAAAAAAGAAAATAAAAATATGACTTACCTGTTACATTTGGTGGAATATTTTGACATACTAGGAGTCTGTTAATGTCCCTGTAATGGGACAAGTGACATAAGCAGATTATGGTTCCCAATGCCATCCAGGTACCTCTGTTTTTTGATAACAATGGGAAGTATAGAGGCAAACTAGATTGTTTTAAGTCTCCATAAATTTTACATGTGGTATAAAGAGGACTTGTTTTCATTATCTCATTTCATTTACATTGTCCTGAAACCAGCGACATGAAGCAAAGGCAACAGTGTATCACACAAACTAAAATGCTGGGCTGGAGACTGCAAAACAGTTTGTTTCTTTTCACAATGTAGGATTCCTTTAAAGTCTGATAAACAAAATTTTGGTTCCTATCACTGAATGTACTGGTGTTACTTCACATAATTTGTATGCAAGAACATCAGTCTTTGAAGTAAACAGTGTCGCTGGTATGCCAAAGCCTCACTGTGCAGTTAAGGAGATCCTTGCTTTCTGGGGTGACATACCACTTGTCCATCTGTGCAAGTGTACACAAATGTAATAATAACCATTATGCTCTTTGGCCCTCTTCAAAAGGAATCTTGATGATTGGATGGGAGGTAGGAAATTCACCCTGGGGAACACGTCAGTCACCCTGCTAGACAGGGGTCCAGGGAAGTAAATACTGTGGGAAGAAATAGCCAGGGAATTGTTATGGCTAGGCTTGTATAGGCCCTAGGGCCGATAGACTAGTACCAACCTATGAACCTATGCAACAAAGCAAAAAAACATAACTGTATCAGAAACTAACAGCAGGCCTTTGGGAGAGAATTGCAGCAGTCATATTTATAAGCAGTGGGCTTTCCTTTACATTGTATGGTCCATCAATGATGTGACAATTTCAAATGAGTTTTCAAATCTCCCTGCATGAGGCTTTCAGTAGCTTTGAAATAATCTTCCAAATGACACCTGTCTTATTTTGGTAAATATGTAAACTAAACCAGGCCTGTACCCATTCCATTTTGCTGAGTGAGGTCCTTAAAAAGGAATTTCTTTATACTCACTGAGATCTCAACTGTGTCTGCACCAAACATTAACATGTGCAAAAGTAACAATGCTAAACAAACCATTAACAAAAGCTGGGTATACTGCCATGGTGTGACCTACGTTGGCACAGGGGGGTGGTGAGAGCATGTATAGTCTGCTGCTAACATATGCTTTGTAGATCTTCATATAGCTGCACTCTCTTAGTTCAAAAATGAGTGCTGCAACAGCCATAGGCTTATGGTTAGCAACCCAAGTCTTACCCTATGCAATCCAGGAGTGGTGGAGACGTGTTCATACAACATCTATGGGACAGCCCTTGCAAAACTTGCTGTGCCTTGGGACTGACTGACCCATTTGTAATTCCTAATAGATGTGTTCTAGTCCATGTAGCTGTTTCACAAATGTTCTGTGAAAATGTACTGTTAAAGATAGCCAGAAGGGCTGCAGTAGTTCTTATGGCTTGAAACTTTCGTATACCCTCCAAAGTCATAGCAGAATGCAGTTGGGTACCCTCTAGAGTTTGATCATGTCTGTCATAACAGAATGTTGTGGTTTCTCTGTCACTTCAAATGAGCTAGCTTGACTTGACATCAAGCTTGTTTATGATTTCAGGAGAGGTTGAAGGTAAGGGGGTGGCATAAAAATCCCTTGGGTAATTTTATTGCTTGGTCTGACAATGAATCCATTGAACTTGCCTGAGATTTTTTTTTCACATTATGAAAGGATTTAGCTTCCCTCAAGATGTGGCTTCTGATGCTAATCATAGAGGGCATTCTCTAGATTTGACTGTCCACTTTGGTTTGACTACCACAAGCTTAGTGGTAAAACCAGTCTCATGGCTGAACATTTCCCTGTTCATTTGAAGCAGAGCTCCCACCAGTTTTGTCACCCAGTCCTGAGCAACTCCGTTGTGGGAGACTGATAAACATAGCTCGGCAAAGCACTGCATACCTTAATAAAAATACTTAGAAATGTATTGTTAACATTAAAAAATAACTTAGTAAGATAATACCTTGTCCATTTTCTCAGTAAAAGATGAAGTGGTAAGAGTCGTCCCCATCTTCAAAGCTGGTATAAAAACTGACATTTAGTCATACAAATATTCCACAATTCTATCATTATAGACTAAAATACAAATCTTTGAGTACTCTCACAAAAAATGTAATACAACAAAAACAGAAAAATTTCACTGTATTAATCTGGAAATATATAATTTATCTTAAATCCAAAAATTAAATCTGATCTGCAAAGAAATAGTAAAATATATATACCTTGTCCATGATCTCAGAAAAATATATATACCTGATTGTTATTGTGGTGTTTGATGCCCACCAATATAACTTTGGTCTGGTGTCCTTTTGTCAGAATAAGCCACTGAACGGGGGTGCACAGTTTTCTATCGGAACAAAATCTCTGCCCAAGAAGTAATATTTCATGGTGGTGAGCACCCACTTAATGGTTAACCATGCTGTATCTATTGCCAATGAACATTTCTCAGCATTACTAAGCTTCTTGTTAAAATAACAAATTAAGTAAATCCATGCCTGCCATTGAGGCATCCATATTTAAGATGAATTGTTTTGAAAAGTCAGAGGCGATGAGTATGGATTCTGAGCACTGCTGCCTAAAGACTTGTTGCATTGCATTTGTTCACTTCACCTTTAGTAGAATCTTAACTTTACTCAGGTCAGGCAGAAGGGCAAGCAGTACTGCCTTTTCCCTTTATCTAGTTCATCCACTAGTAGGGCAACTTCTAAATATAATTTTCTACAATCCTAAATGCTCTCTTTTTCTTCCTCTTGGATGGTTTTACCTGTTTGTCCCTTAGAGTCCTGCTTCTGTTTCTGGCTATCTGTCTGCTTTGGTAGGGTGATTATAATCAGGATCCCATTTTTTCTTTTTGGTCAACATAGGATTTATCTGTTTCTTCCTTAATTTTTATTCCCATTTCCCTAAATGTATTGTTAGCAAGAGGCTTTTTTTCTGTTAGTTTCTGGCTTATTTTATCACTTTAATTGCTGGAGTCTTTTGTTAAAACTCACATTCCCTGTCAGCACCCATACAGACTTCCTTTACTATTTTTAAAAGAACTCTTTTGACAAATCCCAGCAGTAGATTTATCTGACCTTTCCATCAACAGCAGAATTTTGACTTCTTTTGAGCCTTAAGTTTACTTTACTGAAACAATATACTTCTGGCAGTTACAATCAGCTGACCCCCTCCCCCCACTGACTTCCATAGATCGTAAATGTGGATGTTCTTCTTTCAGCTTTTCCCCGGTTAGGGGTAGCCACAGCGAACTCCGGTCTGCTAATGATTGGCAGGAGATTTTTATGGTGCCAAGGTGCCAGCTCGATGCCCAACCTTCAACGAAGGCACGCCCATTGGCACATGTCTTTCGAACGCTATTCGACCGTGGGGAGGACATGCAGACTCCACACAGAAGGTGCTCCAGCCGAGAATCGAATGGGAGAACCTCTTGCTGTGGATAATCTTCACCAATTATTACATCATGAGACAGATTGGATATCATGGCTACAGGATCTAAAACTTTCCTCAAGTCTGCATTTCTACTTGTATTACAGGGTATTCATTTCTTCATGTACAATCACTTCAATTTTCTATCAACAAGTTTTTTTATGTACAACATTTGAAAATAAATTTCCTACTGTTTTATGATTCAGAATGTACAAACGTAAGCTACACACAAGCCTTGTAAAATATGTAGGAAGTAAACTAAAAATATGTGATTTCATCTGAAATACGTCTGTGTCTTTCAATGAAATAAAAATATGCAATAACTTTTTCTTTGCACTGTATAAAAAGTATATCATGTTTTTGACTGAAGTTGTAACTGCATTCATCTGGGAAATAGACAAGTGAAATGTATAGTTGATATTTGAAAAAGAACTTGCAATTATTCTGCACTGTGATCAGAGAATTTAATATTCTTCCGAGTCCAGGAAGTTAAAGGCCATAAAAGAGCAATTAGCAATTTCTGTAAATAGGTAACTAGCAAAGAACAGGTAAACAATCAAGTCAGCAGATAAATGTGAAACTATTGTTCATTGCATCTGTGGTTTCCTTATGAATAAGATATAAGCTAAATAGCTGAATGAACAGTCAGAAGAGAACAGAGTAATAATAATAATAAGGCAGAAGTACCCTGGAGTTTGTGAATTACCAGCCTTTGATGTCTGGAAATTCAGCTAGTGTGAGCTTCCCTCCACCTATGCCTACTAGTCACATCTGACTCCTACACCAACCTTATAAACACCATCCATAGAGTTTTATAGACAAGTTGAGAATGGAAGTAAATTGCCAGGTTTTTCAGTTCTCCCGTTCGATTCTTGGCTGGAGTGCGGGGAGTGCCTTCTGTGTGGAATCTGCATGTCATCCCCGCGGTTGGGTGGGCGTTCAAAAGACATGTGTAAATGGGCGTGCCTTCGTTGAAGGTTGAACGTCGAGCTGGCACTTCGGCGTTCGTGAAAATCTACTGCCAATCATTAGCGGACCGGAGTTCCGCTGTGGCGACCCCTAACCGGGAAAAGCCGAAAGACAGCAACAACATCACAAACACACACACACACACACACACACACACACACACACACACACACTGCATATACACTTAAGGAAAATTTAGTCACCAATCTATCTACTGCATGTCTTTTGGAGGTGGTAGAAAATCAGAGTACCCTGAGAAAACCCACATGAACATGGGGAGTATATGCATACACCGTACATAAGGCAGCCAAACTGAGAATTGAACTGAAGTACTCCTTGTGAGATGACAGTGTTATTACCTATTGTGCCATTGTGCCATCCTAGAGTGAGCTTATGGTTCAGCATTTCTTTTAGTAAAAAAAATAGTTAGAAAAAGTCCATCTGTCAACACATTTTCTTTATTGTAATCTATTTGTTCAAATGATTTAGTTTCTGTTTCTTCGTACAAGTTCATATCTCTCTATATATTTAACTGTTAATAATATCGCCTAATTGCTTAACTCATTCTTTCAAATGCAAATTATTTTAATTTATTCACTTTTAAAAATCATGTGACTAGTCATCTGTTTACTTATTTATTAAATGGTACGAGGGTATTTACTGCTAAATTGTGGGAAGCAGTTGGCATCCACCTCTAACTGGCCAGTCTGCTCTGCTTCACAAACTAATTATTTATTATTATTATTATTATTATACATACAAACTAAGATATTAATTTCCTGACAGAAGGCTCTAGTACTGAAAAATATTAAAAGCGTTTCCTGGAAATTAGTGTGTGTGTGTGTGTGTGTGTGTGTGTGTGTGTGTGTGTGTGTGTGTGTGTGTGTGTGTGTGTGTGTGTGTAGGTAGTGTGTTGTGTGTGTGTGTGTGTGTGTGTGTGTGTGTGTGTGTGTGTGTGTGTGTGTGTGTGTGTGTGTGTGTGTGTGTGTGTGTGTGTGTGTGTGTGTGTGTGTGTGGGCAAGTGGGACTGAAACCAAGAGATAACAGTGAGAAAGGGGACTGGGGAGTTAAGCCACATACTCTGTTCAGTGGGGTATTCAGAGTGATAAATGTATGAATGTGACTTAAAATTGAGACCAGATGTGTTTTATTTCTATTATGAGTTATAAATATTCTTAGAATCAATCCACCCAACCATCCATCCATTTTCAGTACCTATTTTATCCAATTTGTAGTCACAGAGAACCAAAGCCTGTCTGGAAAAGCAAGTGGCATGAGTCAAGAACAAATCATTAATGTGATGCCAGTCTATCACAGGACACATGCACATTCACATGTACACCACATATAAACCTACTGGTAATTTGAACACAGATTACATTCATGCCAGGCAATCAGTCTATAGACTATTATAAGACTAGCCACTAACCAAACAATTGCCAGATGCTAAAATCAAACCCTGTACCTTGCATTTTTGAGGTTAAGACTTTAACCATTATGTCAAACCCTCCTGCATCAGCAATTCTTCTATACCACACATCTTTAGGGTGAGCAAGGAACTGAATACTCAATAAAAATCCCATGCAGATGCAAGCAGAACATGCAAGCACTAAAAAAGGCACCCTAGCCCAGGAACTGAACCAGAGAATGAAACACTGTTAAACTCTAATGTGCACCTAAGCTTGAAAGATTTTTGCATAATATATGTTGTTACATGACTATATGGTGCAGTGGTGGCGTTGCCGCCTCTCAGCAAGAGGTTCTCCCATTCGATTCTTGGCTGGAGCGCCTTCTGTGTGGAGTCTGTATGTCCTCCCCGTGGTCGAGTGACATTCGAAAGACATGCGTGAATGGGCATGCCTTCATTGAAGATTGGGCATCGGGCTGGCACCTTGGCACCGTAAAAAATAAATCAACTGCCAATCATTAGCGGATTGGAGTTCTGCTGTGGTGACCCCTAACCGGGAAAAGCTGAAAGAAAAACAACATGACTATGTGCTCACTTACAAGGTAATTCTCAGTGTGCTTTACTTTCACCAATGTATCATATTTCTGCTGAAAAAAATACAAAGATTGTGTGTAGAAAAATAATTGTTTTGTTGTCTCACTGGTATACTGTTCCGCCTAATCTACAGTCAATTGTTGGAATTAATTTTAACAAATGTCCATTTATCATTTATCTGATTTATAAATTAAACATTTTAAGTCAGCACTTCTATTAATGGGTATTTTTTCAACAGAGGTACACAATATTGGGAAAATGTTTATGTGCCAAACCAAGTTTTATTCCTTTCTCAAAGACTGTGAAACCTCAAAGTTAGAGTATATAAGTTTGGAAGGGTATAGGATGCAAAGCCCATCCACAACACCCAGGGATGTTTTTTTCTTCTTCTTTCAACATCAAAAATTTCATAGCTGAATTTATATTCACAAGGGCATTTATGTTTATGCTACAAGGGCATTTATGTTGAATTCAAATTTGCTGTGGTTCTATTGTTAAAACTAATCTTGCACTACAATCACTGTCTGCCCGTAGACCTCCTTCTTTACCTATATTTACCCAAAGGTACAGGCATATCACCTTTCTCATAAGTATTGGAACCATAGGATGTGGACAGGGTAACTGCTACAAATCTTTCAAACTGACATTTTAGTAGTAGTCTTTCGGCTTTTCCCGGTTAGGGGTCGCTACAGCGGAACTCCAGTCAGCTAATGATTGACAGTAGATTTTCATGAACTCCGAGTTGCCAGCTCGACGTTCAACCTTCAACGAAGGCACGCCCATTTACACATGTCTTTTGAACGCCCACCCAACCGCGGGGAGGACATGCAGACTCCACACAGAAGGTACTCCCCATACTCCAGCCGAGAATCAAATGGGAGAACCTCTTGCTGTGAGACAACAACGCTACCGCTGCACCAATGCGGAAGTCAAACTGACATTTTAGTATGCCCTTAAAATCATCAATCCAATCTTGAAAACCCTGAAAATAGGTGTAAATATTAGGGCTGTTTTAGGAGTATACATGCATATATTAAGTAAAAATCTGCATTTTAAGTACCCCTAACTCTCTCTCAAAGGTTTTGCCAGAAGAAGAACAAAGAGTCTTTTAAAAGTGACGTCTTTAAGTTTTTATTTATTTATTTAAATTTGTTTACCTTGGTAGAACACTGATCAAACAATGACCAATTGCAGGCTCATACTGGAGTTGCCACGTTATCATGTTACTCTTTGCACAGTTACCACGTAGACAATGTACCAAGTTACCATGTTCACAAGCAGGTTCTGTCTCCATGAATCTTATTCAGGTTTGATTAACATGCCTTAATACAGATGAACTATGAACAGTGACAATAGACTAAACACTGGTCTTTAGTGTCTCTCATTTATGTGTGGGATTAATTTGGGTCATAATTATAGTTGATTTATTTGTTTGTTTTTAATTTGTTAGACAGGAGAAAGTGATGGCCTCTGGAGTATTCTAAGCCAAGACTTGGATAATGATGTGAAAGTACAAAGCAAAAACAAGAATGCTACATTTTTAAAATTTTAAATAATGTAAATTTGCCATAGTGACACAGAAATGTTAACACTATTAGAAAAGATACATTTGGTTTACTGAGAAATTTGATAAAATAGTATTTGACCTTGTGAAGTGAGAATATTTGTTTATTTTGTCAGAGAAACAAAGGTTAGAGGGAAGTCTTATTGCTTTACTAAAGCAAAGACTATGAATGGATAAAGGCTTAAGGGAAGGTCAAAATTATCCAATGCATTCATGCTACAAAGGTGAACCAGATAGGGGTGCCCCTTACATAGCACAATTGGCATATTTAATTATGATGTGAGACTTTCTTTAACTAAAAGAAAGAAAAAAATATAGCCTCCTTCTGTCCAGTTCCCACTACTTTGATGAAGTATGCAGGAGTGGTATTAATGATACCTTTCTTGGTCCAGTTATCTAAACCCATCCTTTTTCTCTCAGCAGTAAAGATGCAGCTATTAAGCACTATGAAGAATGATGGTAAAAACAAGAAAAAGGTATACATTTTACAGCTGGACAAACTATGGGGAGAGGCTTTAAAAGAGATTAATCTTTGGTTGTCTAAAACAGCTAGGGCTTAATGAATATACAATAAGGCAGAATGACACAAAAGTGAGCCTCTCACTTAATGTCAATATCGGTATTAAACTGCTGAATAAAATAGTGGAGCATGTCACCCATAAATTAACAAAAGCAGAGAAAGCTACAGTACTCTGCAAGGGAATTGTTCAAGCAATGCAGAAAAGGGCAGGAGATCAGATTTCATTTTCTACTTAACATCAGTTACAGAGCACTACAGAATACTCCAAGTAGAGAGCAGTAATCTTTTCCACACCACATTGCAGTACTACAGTAGAAACAGCCTATGTCCCTAGAATAGAAAAGCGTGGCTACTCGCAGCTATCTCCAGCTAATGATCTACTATCTCTGTCACAGCAGACGACAATTTGATCAAATACTGCTGTCCTTAAAGGTTATATAAAAAGGTTCACTATCAGTCTGTCCTTTTATAAAGCCAGGAAACATAATTTCGCGTGCACACCTATGGAGTAACCAAATTATAACTAAAGTAATGTTCTCATTACTGTGAGAGCATTAGTTATCAGTGGTATTCAATAACAAGAACATCTGAATGTTGTGTGTGAGACTTCACTCATCGTCATGATTGTGACACCAGGGAAATACCGCCAGTCCAGCTATCTGGAATTTTATAAATAATTATATGTCACTTGAAAATACTAATATGATTTATATAGACATGTGACAGTGCCAGCCCAGCTATTTGACATTTTGTAAATAATCATATGTCATTTTTGAATAGTAATATGATTCATATGCTTGTCCTACAAATGTAAGAAAACTGTATGTTATGTACTGAGCTTCAAGAATGTAACCACAGTGTACCCTACTGGAAAAGAACAGAAATGTCTATAAACTATATACCTGTGCAAATGTATGTTTTAAAAGTAGAAGCTAGAACATACAGAGTTAACTTGCAAAGCTTCAAGAAAATAAGTTGAAATTGTTTTACGATTGCATTATCTCTTAGTTTAAGTGAAACATAAACAATGTCTAGAGCTAGAGGTTTCTCTATTGTCTTGAAAAAGAAATAATTACTAGGTTTCAAATGTAAAAGTGTTTTATTGTTATACTACTTCCAAGTTATGCAAAAGTCTGAAAAATATGTACTTCTCACATAGAGATGTTAAAATTATGTTAGTTTCTGTTAGCCTGGGAAGTGAAGGCAGGTGACAAAGAGTGATGTCATCCAGGCTAACCCAGCAATAATGTTAATTATTAATTTAAGAACTCTCTCAGAGAGGATGAATTTTGTGTCTTGTCTTGGACCTAGCAAGAACATCCACTCACCTGCATTTGCCTTGCTCTGTAAGTAAGTTATTTAGGGCATATTATCTTTTTAGATGTAGACAGAAATATAGTAAAGATTAGTTTAGATGTTTTCAGTATTTATTTGAGACTGTCATGTAATGTTGTTTTAAAATATTTCCTGTGATTCAGAACTCTGTAGTTACTGTGTTGATTGATAACTGATGTGTACTTTTATTATTTATTATTAAATATATCTAAACCTTTTAATTGTGGCTGGTTTGTTTAGAGATATTTAAGCTCTTAGAGTACTTACATATATATTTGGTGACACTGTACAGGCCACTCCTAAATAGCCATGAAATTCTTGGTCACACTTACCATTTGGATAATAGTAACATTACACAGTAGGATTGGTCACCCTTTGTAAGGGCCTTTATAGTAGCTGATAAGTAGTAGTTGATGGTAGCGATAATTACCTTATAGTCTGGGCAGAAGGGAGCATAGCTAGTAAATCTGTGCCAGGCTTCCACTGGAGGGTCTGTGTGTTTGTAACTAAATCAAATCTCAAAGTGTCTGTGTGTGTGTGTGTGTGTGTGTGTGTGTGTGTGTGAGTGTGTGTGTGTGTGTGTGTGTGTGTGTGTGTGTGTGTGTGTGTGTGTGTGTGTGTGTGTGTGTGTGTGTGTGTGAGCTATTCGGGCAGGAACACAAAGCACTGGTAGGACAGAGAGAGTGCCAGAGGTCTTGGCTTGAGCCCTCTGCTGAGATCTTAACCCTACAGCTGTGCCAGTGAGTTGTCTTATTGGGGATCTGGAGAAAGAGGGAGAAACCAGCCCCAGGCTGACTGTGATCTGTGTGTGCTCTTAAGGGAAACTGCACTTTACTGTGGGTGTACTTGTCATCCTCCCAATGTGTACGTCCCTCACTGGTGCTAGTGGTGAGAATTGTGGCTCCTTGAATACTGGGCCAGTGCAGGGGCATCACATATTAATTGTTTGGCAGTGTTGGGATATCCACATCACATATTAATTGGCTGACAGTGGTGAGTTAGCCACATCACATATTAATTAGCTTGTAATGGTGTGGATATTGAATTCATGTAGCCTGTGTACAGTGCTCAGTGAAGATGTTTATACTCTCAATCAGCCAATCAGTGAACACTCAGAGTTCATATCACAATTGTTTTATGTTTTTGTTAGCCTAGTTAGTCAGGGAGAGCAGGCAAGCATATCAGCAGAGGAGTATGGCAAGCTGACAAGGAGCCAGTTGGCTGAGATGTGCTAGGCTAAAGGACTGGTGCATGCCAACCTGACTAAAGCAGAAATTATTGCAGCTTTAGTCACAGCTGCATCACAGAATAGCAACCAGGAGGACAATCAGATTGGCCGTGGAGATGTACAACTCTCAGAATGTCCAGGACCAAGGGTTAAATGTTTTAAATGCAACCACTGGGGCCATGTAGCATAGAGGCAAGGTGGGGAACAAAATGTGGGGGAGCCAGTAAGTGGGAATGACAAAATGCCAACAGTAGGCTGTCTCGAGAGAACAAGGGTACCAAACTACCACAAGAGGTTATATCCTATCTTAGTGAATGGGAAAGAGGCCATGACTAGGAGAAACACAGCTTCTGATGTAACTATTGTGAAGCTTGCAATGGTTACAGAGGAGCACTGCTTACTTGGGCAGTCTACTCCAGTCAGAGCTTTAGGAGGGACCCCATTCCAAATACCTTTGGCTAGGGTTCACCTTGACTGGGAGGGTGGAAAAGGAAGCCATCAATTAGTTGTGTTTGAGGATATCCCTGCAGATGTCCTAACAGGGAATGATTTTGATACTGCAGTACTGTGTGTGCATGAAGTTACATGCAGTCAGGCTTGGACACAAGCATGTGGGTCTGGTAGCCTGCGAGAGACCCAGACAGACTGCACACTTGCAGCCAGGACTAGTGAGGTGGTTACTTCAGGGAGGAAGCTACCCTGTAGCAGTGAGACTGAAGGGGAGCCACAGGTGTGTGTGGGTACTGATGTTCCCTTGGACAGAGTGACTGCAAGGGCAGAGATGAGTAGTAGTACCCAGTCTGACAGTGAGGTACCGCTGTCAGAGGATGCCAGACTTCCCGTGGAAGGGGAGCTGGAGAGAGTTACAAAGAGAGAGTTGAGACAGGCTCAGCTCTCAGACCCAATATTGCAAGGCTTGAGGGAGGTAGCTAGTGAGGCACCTGATTCTCAAGGGAAAGAGGAATCTGTATACTGGGAAAAGGTTTACTGTATAGAGAGTGGACCCCTGAAGAAGGGCTAGAGGTTGAGAGAATACAGCAGTTGGTTGTGCCCAGAGCCTAATATATGGCACTTCTAGCCATAGCCCATGATATTCCATTTGCAGGTCATATGGGCATAAAATGTACAAAGAGATATATTATACAGAACTTCTTTTGGACTGGGATCTCCAGAGATGTAACAGCTAATGCAGGACCTGTGAGCAGTGCCAAAAGGTAAGCAAGGCAGGAGACAAGGTGAAAGCTCCTTTGATGCCTTTCCCTGTGATTGATGAGCCATTTCAGAGGGTCGCTATGGATATTGTAAGGCCTCTGAGTACCCCAAGTTCCACAGGGAAAAAGTATATCCTAGTGGTAGTAGATTATGCTACCAGATACCCTGAGGCAGTGGCCCTGTCCTCCATTGAGGCAGAAAGGGTGGCAAATGCTTTGTTAGACATTTTCAGCAGGGTATTTTTTCCAGAAGAAATACTAAATGACAGAGGTACCAATTTCATGTCAGAAATGCTGGCTTGTCTGTGGAAGTACTGTGGGGTGAAGCACCTAAAGATCACCCCCTACAATCCCCAGACTAATGGTCTTGTTGAGAGGTTAAACTCTACACTCAAGACAATGCTACAGGCATTTGCAGACTAGTTTCAAAGGGAGTGGAACAAATATTTGCCCCATCTGTTTGCTTACAGAGAAGTGCCCCAGGAATCCAGAGGTTTTTCACCCTTTGAGTTGTTGTATGGGAATAGAGTGAGGGGACCACTAGATTTGATTTGCGATGAGTGGGGTGGTGTTTGTGAATCCCACAAGGAGTCTGTTGTGGCATATATCCTAAGCCTCAGTACAAGGCTCAGGGAACTCATGGGCTTGGGCCCAACAGCAGAAAAAGTTCTGGTATGACATGAGTGCTTGAGCTAGAAAGTATCCTCTAGGGCAGCAGGTAATGTTTCTCATTCCTGTCAGACACAACAAGCTGCAGGCAGCTTGAGAGGGACCCATCAAAAGGGTAAGGAAGGTCAGTGATGTTAACTACCTGATAGAACTGCTATGCAGGAGGCAGGGGCACAAACTGTACCATGTTAACATGATGAAACCTTCCCATGATAGGGAGGCTCTGGTGCTAAGTATTTGCAGTACAAGGTGGGAGGAGTCGTAGAGGGATCTATGGCTACAGGGAGCCAGCCAAGAAAATCAATAATTACTATGGTGGAGCCTAGGGTTGCAGGCATATGATAGGACAGTGCAGCACTGTACTAGGGTCAGCAATGCCAAGGCAGCTGGAATCTCAAGACAGGGAATGGGGGTATGGTATTTCCAGATAGGCTTAACCCTCTCAAGCAACATTTCTCAATGGTCAATTGAAAAACTAGCTTGATTTTTTGGTGAGGGGAGAAATGTGACAACAGGGAACTACTGCCAGTCCAGCCATCTGGAATTTTGTAAATAATGATATGTCATTTGTGAATAATAATATGATTCATATGCTTATCCTACAAATGTAAGAGAACTGTATGTTATGTACTGAGCTTCAAGAATGTAACCAAAGTGTACCCTACTGGAAAAGAACAGAAATGTATATAAACTATATACCTGTGCAAATGTATGTTTTAATAGTATACGCTGGAACATACAGAATTAACTTGCAAAGCTTCAAGAAAATAAGTTGAAATTGTTTTACAACTGGGTTATCACTTTGTTTCAGTGAAAGAGACACAGTGTCTAGAGCTAGAGGTTTTTCTATTGTCTTGAAACAGAAATAATTGCTAGGTTTCAAATGTAAAAGTGTTTTATTGTTATACAACTTCCAAGTTATACAAACTTCTGAGAGACGTACTTCTGACATAGATATGTTAAAATTATATTAGTTTCTGATAGCCTAGGAACTGAAGTCAAGTGACAAAGTGTGATGTCATCCAGGCTAACCCAGCAGTAATGTTGATTATTAATTTAGGAACTCTCTAAGAGAGGAAGAGGATGCATTTTGTGTCTTGTCTTGTCTTGCACCTAGCAAGAACATCCACTCATCTGCATTTGCCTTGCTCTGTAAGTAAGTTATTTAGGGCATAGTATTTTTAGATGTAGATAAGAATATAGTAAAGATTAGTTTAGGTGTTTTCTGTATTTATTTGATACTGTCCTGCAATGTTGTTTTAAAATATTTCATGTGATTCTGAACTCTGTAGTTACTGTGTTGATTATTGTCTTGTTCTTTGATCATGTATTATTAAATATAAGTAAACCTTTTAATTGTGGCTGGCTTGTTTAGATATATGTAAGCTCTTAGAGTACTTGCATATGTATTTGGTGACACTGTACTGGCCACTCCTAAATAGCCTTGAAAGTCTTGGCCACACTTACCATTTGGATAATAGTAACATTACGTAGTAGGACTGGTCACCCTTTGTAAGGGTCTTTATAGTAGCTGATAAGTAGTGGTTGGTGGCAGTGATAATTACCTTATAGTCTGGGCAGGAGGGGACATAGCTAATAAACCTGTGGTAAACTTCTGCAGGAGTGTCTGTGTGTATGTAAATAAATCAAATCTCAAAGTGTGTGTGTGTGTGTGTGTGTGTGTGTGTGTGTGTGTGTGTGTGTGTGTGTGTGTGTCAGCAACTTGGGCAAGGACAGGAAGCACTGGTTGGACAGAGATGGTGCTGGAGGTCTTGGCTTGACCACTCAGCTGAGATCTTAACCCTATAGCTGTGCCAGTGAAGAGTCTTATTGGGCATCTGGAGAAAGAGGCAGAAACCACCCTCAGACTGACTGTGATCTCTGTGTGCCCTTAAGGGAAATTGTACTTTACTGTGCGTGTACTTGTCATCCTCCCAATGTGTACGTCCCTCACTGGTGATAGTGGTGAGGATTGAGGCTCCTTGATTACTGGGTCAGTGCAGGGGCATCACAATGATCACCACAATATTTGTTTTAATTAATTCTGGGAATTATTAGGCCATCACAATGATACAGAACATGTATTGATCTCCATACATGTATCTTTGTGTCTTGTGTGAAAAGTCCTTTCTCATAGTACATAACAGATTACATTTTACACTTTGAGGATTCTGCTTAGCTGTGTGTTTCTTCCGAAAAAAAAAAAAACTACAGTATTGATCAGGCTTTCTTTATCACATGCAAGTTTGTTTTGGTGTAAATAAGGTAAAATGGAATCATGACATTTTCTAAATAAGCATAATTCTCAATTTGTTTACTCAAGAATTAGGGCAAAACTAAATACACTGAGGGTAGCCCAATATCTAGTACACTTTTATATAACATTTTAATTAATATAACAGCAGGTTTTACATCAACATGCATTTTCTGAACAATAAAAAGTATGAAACTCGAATATCTAGCATTATTACCTAACTG
Organism: Protopterus annectens; assembly: GCF_019279795.1. Classification (NCBI taxonomy): domain Eukaryota; kingdom Metazoa; phylum Chordata; order Ceratodontiformes; family Protopteridae; genus Protopterus; species Protopterus annectens. The sequence goes on along the minus strand of NC_056745.1, from coordinate 143,834,955 downwards.
CAATCCTCAGTGATTTTACCAGAAAAATCAAACTATTTATGAGGGTACGGGGTAAAGCTAAGAAGCAAAATCAAGGATGTTCTGCAAAATCAGGGAAGTATGCAAAGAGATGCATAGTGGAATAACTCACAGTTGTAATTAGGCATAAAATGAAATAGCCCACTGAATTACCCTAAGAAAATGTCTTATTGAATCCCATTAAGTCTTAAGAGGACTTCAGTTCCTTTTGTAAATTAAATCCTGTGTTGTAATCTATATGTTTCTGAGGAAAACAACTAAAGTTCTTATTATAATTTGAGATTTTGATGGTACAGCTATTCTTTTTGGTACGAGAACTTTCCTATAAATTGTACTAGATTAGCTACCATGTGATGAACCTTATTATAGTCTGTGTTTATGAAAAACATCTATTTATAGAGCATAACACAATAGTAGACTCTAGACTTGAGGGTAATAATGATATGGACATAATTATATGACTCACTGTCTGGCTCATTTCTGCTGAACTTGGCTGTCCCATTACAGAGTACATAATGTACTTTGAAACTGAGATATGTATGTTAGCAAAAATTACATTTCATTCTACTGAGTAGTGAGTACAGATCAACTAGTGTACATTAAGTTCTGTGTTTAAAGTTGTCTGTCTAGTTAAACAACATTTCAATCATTACATCATATTAATCTGGCAAGTGACATTATCACATATGAAAAAATGGGAATCCAAACACGCTACTGCTGCTTTTAGCAGAAAAATATCAGAACCACTTCTCTCTATAAAGATGCAGATAAAAAAACAGGAAATTTAGTAATCATTCTTAAGTAATTAGATATGTGAGAAAATTCAACAGCAGGAAACTAAGGTAATAAACATGCATAATAACAGGAATATCCTTATAGTACAGAGCCTACGGTCACAGCTTGGCAGATTGTGTACTAAACTGCAATGCAGAAGAAAATGGATTGTACTTTTTTGGTTAAAACTACAAAGGAATTTGCTTTCAAGTATCTGAAAACCTGTGCTCATTCAAAGTGAGCATAACCTGTGCTCACTCAAGGTGAGCATAACCTGTGCTCATTCAAGGTGAGCTTACCCTGTGCTCATTCAAAGTGAGCATAACCTGTGCTCATTCATGGTGAGCATAACCTGTGCTCATTCATGGATGAACATATGCTGTGCTCTTTCAAGGTGAGCATAACATGTGCTCATTCAAGGTGAGCATACCCTGCGCTCATTCAAGGTGAGCATGAGATGCTTTTGCAGCCAAGATGGTCATGCTTTAATGTATTTATATAAGCATTTTTTACCAAAATTTGGCACTACAAAGTCTCATTCTTTGTTATTTTAACAGATTTTATTCTTGTTACTATGTATTTATTTCATATTCCTTAATTTGGTAAGCACACTGGTCCAAAGACTCTTTTCAGGTACAGCCATTCATTAATTATAACTTGCATGTTTTATAATTTGCAATTTCTTCAATGTTATTTTTGCTATCATTCACATTTGTATGGTTACTTCTGATATCTGCTTATTAATGTTTCAAGTTCTTTGATTTTCGTATTGTTGTTATTGACATCTGTCTTATCACTTCAGATATTTGCCTATGTCTTTATGATTCAGTATTTTTAAAACTACTCAGAAACTCGTCCTTGGAGATCAGATACTCCCACTGATTCAGAAAAATGGCACCTATAGCCAAAGGCTGCATAAATGAAGAGTGCTCTCTGTATCTTGCAAAGTGCCCTTTTTGTGTTCAGCTCTCCCATCAGCTTTCAGCATTTTCCATCACCCCATATTCTGTCTAAAAATTACCAGAGGTGAGTACTACATTGCATTTCAGAGAGAAATCTGATTTAATTGCAATTTATTTAGCATTTCAACTAATGGTACAAATTAAACTCAAATACAACAGTAATAGACGATTGAGTTGCGCACAGCATACACATAAAAAGCAAGGGTAACAATTCAACAACATGTTAGAGAAGGGATTTGTGCATTGCACAACAACAACAACAACAACACACATAAAAAGCAAGGGTAACAATTCAAGAACATGTTAGAGAAGGGATTTGTGCATTGCACAACAACAACAACAACAACACACATAAAAAGCAAGGGTAACAATTCAAGAACATGTTAGAGAAGGGATTTGTGCATTGCACAACAACAACAACAACAACACACATAAAAAGCAAGGGTAACAATTCAACAACATGTTAGAGAAGGGATTTGTGCATTGCACAACAACAACAACAACAACACACATAAAAAGCAAGGGTAACAATTCAACAACATGTTAGAGAAGGGATTTGTGCATTGCACAACAACAACAACAACAACAGTGGCTCATTGTGATTCTGAGATGTGGTGTTTCCTGAAGCACAAACCCAGTACTTACCTTCTGGCAGCTACCTACCTTGTGGGTTTCATCAAATGATTGAGGTAAGCACATTATCTCTCTTCTGACAATTTGTGTAATTCATGGTCAGACTTATAGAAGTAGCACAAGGGCCATAAAACGTGGTCTGAACTGAATGCCTCTGGCCTATACAACCTTCATAAATGCAGGGGCAGGGTTTGTGTAGTCATGGCAGGTTGAGAAGATACGGTGGTAGAAACAGTGATGCCACAGAAAACTGTGGCATGAAAGCTGTCACTAACCCCTAACCCATCGGATGTGCAAATTACATAAGCAAGACATCTTTTTTAATATAATTTAAGTGTTTAATCTTGTGACTGTTGCATTAATTCATTTTTCTATTTATTATTAGATTTACTATTATTCTTAACTGAAAGATGATTAGTTCTTAAGTGTCTGAATATTTTTAAAACTTAAGTAAATTAGCAAGGCTATACATAATGTTTATGTAGTCTGTTGGCTCTGCACTACGTTGGGTGTATTTAAGTTACATTAAAATATGCAACGTTTCCTGTATATCTCATTTATGTAAGGTTGTGCTCACTATAAATTAATGAATGATATGGTATAGTGTCTTGTGTCAATAAATGGAGATTCAAGAGAGGAGGTGATGCTTAACTTGAAGCTTCTTTGTACAGGCGATGGCAGCAAAGGGGAAAGGACTGGAAAGGGTTCTACTGTCAACTTCATAGTGTTAGGGGCATTAAAACAAAGGCTCTACATTTAATAACTGTGGACATGACAACAAGGAATGAGACTGAAAAGAAGCCTACAGTTATTAATAACGTGTTGTGGACAGCAAAAGGGATTATACAGTACAAGAATGGAGTGTTAGGAATAACGTGTTGTGGACAGCGAGAGGGATTATACAGTACAGGAATGGAGTGTTAGGAATAACGTGTTGTGGACAGCGAGAGGGATTATACAGTACAGGAATGGAGTGTTAGGAATAACGTGTTGTGGACAGCGAGAGGGATTATACAGTACAGGAATGGAGTGTTAGGAATAACGTGTTGTGGACAGCGAGAGGGATTATACAGTACAGGAATGGAGTGTTAGGAATAACGTGTTGTGGACAGTGAGAGGGATTATACAGTACAGGAATGGAGTGTTAGGAATAACGTGTTGTGGACAGCGAGAGGGATTATACAGTACAGGGACAGCGAGAGGGATTATACAGTACAGGAATGGAGTGTTAGGAATAACATGTTGTGGACAGCGAGAGGGATTATACAGTACAGGGACAGCGAGAGGGATTATACAGTACAGGGACAGCGAGAGGGATTATACAGTACAGGAATGGAGTGTTAGGAATAACGTGTTGTGGACAGCGAGAGGGATTATACAGTACAGGGACAGCGAGAGGGATTATACAGCACAGGGACAGCGAGAGGGATTATACAGCACAGGGACAGCGAGTGGGATTATACAGTACAGGAATGGAGTGTTAGGAATAACGTGTTGTGGACAGCGAGAGGGATTATACAGTACAGGAATGGAGTGTTAGGTACATGTCAACAAGGCAGAGGTTATATTTAGGTATAACACTGTGTATTAAAAAGTGCCCGCGGTAGTGGTGCTGCGGTAGCGTTGTCACCTCACAGCAAAACGTTGTCCCGTTCGATTTTCAGCTAGAGCGTCTTCTGTGTGGAGGCATGCATGAATGGGCGTGCCTTCATTGAAGGTTGTGCATCAGGGCTGGTAACTCGGCATGTAAAAATCCACTACCAAACATTAGCGGACCGGAGTTCCGCTGTGGTGACCCCTAACCGGGATAAGCCGTAAGACACAACGACAACAACAACTGTGTATTGAAAAGTAAGGGTGGGGTTAGCTTAGAGATATTCCAGTGCATACAAATATGCCATCTGATTAAAAAAAATAGGTGTGAGAATTATGATTCCAGTTGTCAGATATGCTTGTTGTGGGAGATATGTAAACTAGGAATATACAGTATAAAAGCACTGCATTAAGGCAAGCAGTGTAAGACAAAAAGAATACTTTTACTGCACAATCTCAGAACAGCAGACCAGTGTCACTATTAGTGAATTGTAGTGTGACCCAACCAGCCAGATACATAGGTAAAGGAAGTAAAGGGATCATTTGGTTTATATCATTAAAGACAAAAGATCTTTTGAAAAGTATTTTGGAATATGCAAAAAGAAAAAAAGAAAGACATGTAAATGTTCATATATTTACACATAAAAATACTATAAAAATCAAAGTAAGAAACCATTCAAGCCTGAGCACCCACAAGTGTTTATTTTGTATAAATCAAATATTTCCTTTCCAGTTTCATGGCTCATGTTAGGACTGACTCTATGATATTTTGAACTTTAATCCAAAGAAAGATAAATGAATATGTTTAACATTGTACCTGGATGGGACATTTGCTATGTCCTTCCTAACACATGAAAAATAGGTTCTGAGGATTTGGCTGTTAGCATTTCTCCATGTCTTAAAGATAGCAGAAGTAAAATTGCAGGATACATAATTTTGTTTGTGATTTAGTTGTCTACCACTGACAAATTTATTGTAAGAAATAAAAACTTAAGTTATGTTTAGAACCACTGGCAAAGAAAATAAGAGACTCATAAATTCAAGGATACAGTTGGTATAGTGTTCCAGAAAAGATGGCTTTATTTGCCGAAATTATTTTGTACGTGATGGAACCAGAAAAGGACATCTCTGCATTGTGGAATATTCTGAGATAGTTCAGTTTTTTGGGGGGGAATAAAATTAATGAAGATAAAGCAAAGGTTACAGCTATAAACTATGTACTCACACATGAACTGGTCCGGCAATACCCATATTTATGGGGACATGATGAAATGAAGTATTTAGGAGTATGGATTAAAAATGATTTGGTTATGCAGAGACTAAAGAAAAGATAATACAAAAAACGAGAAACTGGAAGCTTTTGCCTGTGGATATGGATAGCAAGAAGCAGACATTAATAATGTTTTTGGTTCCTTTAGTTTTATACACACGTCAGGCATATTTTTATCAATCAGAGGAGAAGTTGTGGACAGTAATTAATAAAGAGTTGAAGGATTTTATTTGGGATAAGTTGATCCTTCCAACAGAACAAAGTGGTTTAGGATTGCCTGATTTGCAGGGATATTTTAGGGCTACACATCTAAGGCTCTTATACATAAGACAAGCAGAAAGCTACAATTCAAAGTGGAAGGGGATGATAATGTAGTAGGGGGCTAAGTCAAGAGTTAAGGAAAGAATGGGGTTTTGGATGCAAAGCAGAATAACAACAGTCACACAGAATATTATATTCATAAAGTTGCAGAAACTATACTAGGAACTAAGCCAATATGGGAATGGAGAAAGGAAATTCTGCTAATAGGGATGATGGCAATTAGGGGTACAGAGAATAGGCCAGACAGGGCTGGAATTTACTAAAGGACGCTAGCAAAGGAAGCAAGATATTCAGAACAAATAATTAGAGAAGGAAAGGTAATAGAATGAGAAGAGGCCAAGAAGACATTTGGATTGCAGGCTAGTAATTGCTTTTCCTGTCAGGAATTGATATCAGAGTACAGGCAAAGAGAATGGGATAGGGGAATCCTAAATGAAAGACCTGCACTGGTTGAGTTTTTAACTAAATCTAGAATAGAAGCTGCTGTTAAAAAATGGATAGTTAGTAGGACATATAAAATAATTCATTATAACTTCAGGAATCAATCAGAAGATGTTAGAAAAGATTTGAAAAAAGATTAGATATTCACTTAAAAAAAAACAATGGGAGGATATTTGTATGGCTACCGAATATGCAATAAAGTCTAGGAGACTTGGGATTTTTGCCTGGAAGTGTTTGCATGTATATCTTTCTACCTCAAGCAGACTCTAAAGAATTTTTCCAGAAGTAGATGGCAAATTTTGGAGGTATGATAGGGAAGAAAGTGGTAAATGGAAACATGTTTTTGGGAGTATAATGAGTTGTTAGACTTTAAACAAAATTCCCTACAGAGTACTCTTTCGGGAATACTGGATGAGCAAATTTTACTTGAAGTAGTGAATATTGTAACAGAGATAAAAAGAACAGAAGGAGGAATGTTTAGAAAAGGGTAGGAGTAAAGTACATAGAAAAAATGAAAATTCTGGGAACAATACATGCAGAAAATGTGAGGTTTGAGAGAAGGCAGGAATTTAATAAGTTATGTTATGTTGACTAGATTATAGGATATACTGTATAGCAATACATGTGATTTATAATGTTTATAAATGTGAACTTGTTAATATGGTTTGATTACTTTAATATAAATGTAAGCTTGCCTATGTCACAAAAAAAAAAAAAAAAAAAAAAAAAGGAATCTTGAGTAAGTCCCGATTCCATGTTTGTCTGGTGGGACCTTCTGGATGAGTCACTTTTTCTGCAGCTTTTTATTTCTTGAGCTTTAGCTTTTCTTTATAAGAGTGGAACTTTGGGAAGCTTTCTTAACAGTGAAGGGGGACATAGAAAGGGGACTTAATAGCCTCTGGTGTTTTGGGTGATAGATGAACAGGCTTTGGGGTGCAGAGAAAAGTGCCCCCTCACTTTTTCCAGACTACAGCATCTGAGCAACCATTCAGGAGTTCTGATATGGCCTCTTGGAGAATGGTTCTCTGAAGCCTTGATTCTGTGAACCACCTCTGACATGGTGGTGGCATCTACCATTAGAATCCACCCCTACCCCGGGGATGGGTGTCTATCTCCAGAAGTTTCAGAAGAGAACCATAGCTTCTTCCCTCCCTTCTGGTTCCTAGAGAAGGACCTCTGAGGGGTATAGAACCATATTCCTATCACAGAAAGTGTTTTCCCATCTTGCCTGCTTCTGGAGAGTGCGTCCTTGACTTAATTCCCAAAAAGGGTGGCACCATCACAAGGGGCATTGACAAATGACATCTTGAAGTGCTCCGCAGAGTACATGACTGCATCTAGGCATGCCTCCTTACAGTTATGCCACTGCCTGCTCTCTCAAAGCACCATCAGTCACATTAGAGATCAGGCATATTGTTACACTGGAAAGTACCGGAGGGTGTCCAGCTGCGAGTTGACAGGATGGAATGAAAAGGATCAAGATGCAGTTTGATGGGGGTGAATGAAGTGGGTGAGGAAGAGAGATTCACTCAATGGACATTGAGGTTGCACTCTCAACAGCCTCAAAAGCTGGTACCAAGGGGGAACCCAAATCATTTGTGGATAGAGTTAGGCCACTCTCAAATCATCTCCAAAGCTGAATCTGGAGATGAGCTGTCTAGTGCCAAGGCTTCAAGGGGCAAGAATGGCTCCAAAAACTTCAGAGTCAATGTCACCCCCCCACCCTCACATACACAGATTTGGCACCAATGCTTCTACCCCTAGAACTTTCCAGAGCTGTGCCACTCAGAACTGGTCAGATCAAGGAAGGCATCAACGTGGAAGACAACCAAGTCTTCAGATCCACTGTGGACAGACCCTGAATATCACCCCAAACCTGGCAGATGAATTAAGGTAGGAGCAATGATGGAGTGAGGAGAAAAAAACAAGGCTCATGGGTCCAGCAGTGACCTGAGCTGGGAGGACCCCCAACTGAATTTGGGTCTGGAAGAATTTTTTCACCATCTGGCCCATATCTTCTTCTTCTAAAAGACTTCTGCAAGACCAAATAAACCTCAATGAGGATGCAATGGACAAAGGGCTGGATGACCTATGAAAAGTCCTTTATTTTAGGAAGGGAGAACATAACCTCAGGGAAATAGTTTCCAGAGAAAACCTGGGATCCAGTAAAGGAGTTGTCCTTGAGTAAGTGTTGGTTCTGAGACTGGAGTCAGATCCAATTATTTCAGAATTTTTATAACTAGAACCAACTGTCAAAGAAAAAGAATAGTCCAGAGCACAAATCCTGGGATCCTTCATCTAGGTAGGCAGCTCCCAGGCAATACACACACTTAGTGTGAGAATCAGAGTTCATAACTTGTGGTTACAGGCCACATACTTCTTAAATCCTGATGGTTTTTCAGCCATCATGAAACCACAAACTCCCAAACACCACAGGTCTAGAAAGGGAAAAAGAAGAAATACACTACACAGCAAACAAACATCCTGTAGATTACTTATCTAAACTAACAAGGCACAAGTACCTAAAAATGCTATACCTAAGATAATATTATAGTAAAGGGGAAAAGGGCGCCAAGGGTGCGAGAGTGAACAATGCTACTCTGGTAGTGAAAACTACCAAACAGTAAGGTAAGGAGAAGAAAAGGGAAGAATTATCTAAATCTTAGTCAGACTAACTACAAAATTTTCAAAAGAACAAGTACTTAGCTAAGGCAAGCCTGAACAATAGTGACCACGTCTGTTTGAATGAGCAGCAAATAAAATCTGAGGTAATTTCAGGGACAGGAGGGATTATGGGTAAGATTTAATTGCATTTTGTGGAGTCAAATTGCTTACCACAATCCCATGTCTCCAATTATTGTATATCAGCTTCATGGCCACATGGTAAATACGTAGTAGTATAGTACATACATGTTTGGATGTTTAAGGCATTCATGGTGTTTTGTGTGTGCTGTTAACTTGGTCCGTATCCGTTTTTTTGTGGATTTAATAAATTTATAAACTGAGGCCTTCTCCATGCTTCGTTTTTTGCACTTTTTTGGATTTATTGGTTAGTTTGTACAGTTTTCCACTACTTTGGTTTAACTATAGTACAATAAACTAGGTTGATAAGGGTTCTAATCTCAAGACTGCCAACTGGTTGTGTGTGTGTGGGTTGGTTACACCATTTCAGTAGCGCTACTTGATAGAGGCACTGGGAACTAACGTTGGGTGTCACGATGCCAGGGCACTTATATTATTTATTTTATTTATTTGCATTTGTTAACCGGGTTGGTCCAGCTGGGTAAGAATTACCCTTTTTCAGTGGAGACCCGAGGGGAAAAGCCCCAAACAGACATACAAGTACATATGAATAGAGACAAATTAACAATATTACAGAGGAAAACAATATTATGGGTACAATGGATAAGAAAAACAAACAATGAAAGTTTGAGAATGTGAGTAAGGTAGGCCAGAGGCATGCATGCAAAAGATTTATGAATAGGTATTCTGAGCAAGATCTCTGAATTAAGTTAAAGTAGGCAAAGAAATGAAGATTTAGGTGTGGAGTTAGTAGTGTGGGAGTTTTAGTTGGGAGCATGTGAAGGACATTCCCACTTGGAGGAGAGATGGGAGAGAAGCATGGATTTGAAATTGTTGTGGTTAGGTATATTACGTAGTGGTGTGGGGAGATTGTTCCATAGTTTGGCTATAGTGTGGGATAGTAGTAGTTTACCAGTTGGGTGGATGGGTTTGTGTACATGCAGGAGGTTTTGGCCTGTGGATCTCAGGGTATGGGTAGGTGTGTAGGGTGTTAGAGATTTAGCAAGAGAGGGACATTCTGCTGGTTTAAAGATGAGTTTGTGGGCTGTAGTAAGTTGTAGGTACTTTAGGTGGTTGTGGAGTTCTAGCCAGTTTAGGGTGTGTAGGGAGTGACAGTGATGGGAAGAGTTCTTAGAATTGGTTGCAAATTTTCAGATTTTGTTGTAACGGGCCTCAAGTTTAGCACAGAGTCCGAGTTGTAGGTTGGAGAATAGGGGAGCACCATACAAGAGAGAGGGGAGAAGTAAGGTAGATGCAAGGGTATGACGGGAAGATGGAGTAAGGTAGTAGTTGTGTCTGTAGAGGAGGCCGATTTTCTGGTGGGTTTTTTTTGATTGCTGAGAGGATGTGGGAGTCGAATTTTAGGTTTTCATTGATGGTAATGCCAAGTAGTTTGGTACTAGGAACGATTTCAAGAGAGGTGTTATTGTGGCTTTTGATGGAAAATTGGACTTTGTGGAACTGGGAAGTTTTAGTGGGAGTAAATATCATTAGCTTTGTTTTGCTGGCATTTAGGGCCAAGTGATGTGATTGCATCCATGATTCAATTTTGGAGAAGGCTGTTTGGGTATTAAGTAGAAGTTTGGAGGGGCAGGAGGCTGAGCAGATGATAGTGGAGTCATCTGCGTATTGGATGACTGAGGCTTCAGGGATGGAGAGGTGAAAGTTGTTAATGAATAAGTTGAAGAGCAGAGGGCCAAGTACTGATCCTTGGGGAACTCCTGTGGGTGTAGGTAAGAAAGGGGAGGTTGACTCTTTCCATTGTACAGCTTGCTGGCGTGTGGAAAAGTAGCTGGAGAACCAGTCTAGGGTTGAGGGAGATAGATGCAAGTGTGAGAGCTGGGACAGGAGGAGGGAATGGGAAATAGTGTCAAATGCCTTTGAGAGGTCAAGAAAAAGAGAAGATATGTATTTGCCACTCTCACGTGCTAGGTTGACTGTTTCAAGGAAGGAAATGAGGGCTGTCATGGTGCTGTGGCCTGGGCGGAAGCTGTGTTGGGTGGGAGAGAGGAGTTTGTGCTGGATTAGGTTGGGCATGAGCTGGGAGTGGATGGCTTTCTCTAGAATTTTAGAGAGAGGAGAGAGTATAGCTATGGGTCTGAAGTTGGTAGTGTCTGTGTTCTTACCACCTTTATGGAGAGGAATTATGTATGCATAACGCCAGATGGTTGGTACATAGGATTCCTGAATGGATCTATTAATGAGGATGGATATGGGATAGGCTATAGATTCGGCTGATATTTGAAGAAAATTTGCTGGAAGGTTGTCAGGGGCACTGCGGCATGGTTTTAGCTTTTGTAGTAGTCTTTTTATAGTATAGGTGGAGACAGGTTTAAGTGAGAATAGCGGTGGAGGAGGGGGGTGAGAGAGAGGGTTTGGGGTTTGGGGTGCAGGGTGAGGGGTTAGTAATGATGGATGGATTGGGGAAAGTGGACGATAATTTAGCTATACAATCAATGAAAAATGTGTTGAAGTTAGTGGCCGTTTCAAGACTTGAGAGATTGGGATTGGGGCAGGGGTTGGAAGTATTACCAGGGTTGAGATGGATGTCCAGAATTTCTTTGGATTGTTTGAGTGTTTGTATTGCAGACTGCTGTAGTAGTTTTCGCAATCTTTTGTTATTGATTTTTTGGCCAGGTTACGAAGATGTTTATATTCTTGGAGGGTGGTGGGGTTTTTCTGTTTTTGGTACAGTTTCCACTTTTTGTTTCTCTGAGTGATTATCAATTTAGTTTCTTGGGATAGCCAGGGGCAGGAATTTGTTTTGATACGTTTGGTTTGTAAAGGGGCACTTCTATGGGCTAGGCTTGTAAAGGCTCCAGGGCCATTAGCCTAGTACACACATATGAACCTATATCATCTCTTACAGTGTGTTGTGTGTATATTCTTTTTGCTGGGACTGTCTTACATATGACTTCTTTTCCTGAAACATTTTTCCCTAGATCCTCCTTGTTAATGGGGTGGAAGTGTTCTAGTGAAGCTTGTTCAGTTTTGAGAATGGAAAATAAACAATTCCCATCTCTTAATCTATGCTCTAGTCAACTACTACAGTATAAGTGGTATGCATTTGTATGATCCTGTAGTACATATGCATGAAAATGGATCTTCTGAATTAGTTTTTTTCCAAAATGCCTTTATCAATTTACCCCACTCTAGCAGCAGAACATTCTGGTATGTCACACAAGCCATACACATGCATACAACCCACAATGCATATGTATATGCAAAATATAAACTACCTTTTATATAACCACACATTTGGACACACATACATTATACCCAATCTCTACAGCTCCACCCCCCATGTTGGGACTGTACCTCAACATCTCACTAACATTAAAAAATCTAAATGTGAGATCATCATTACCATGAAAAAAGAATGTGCATCTGTCAGTGTTTCCCAAGTACCCAGCATACATTACATCACTCACAGCATTCAGTCCACATTCACAAAAGTTCCACATATAGGCATACCGCCTACTCAGAGGTGATCTCTGTCTGACATACAAGGCCATGTCCAACCCAGAACTAATGGACATGCTCCACCTAAAGAAAAGCTTATCCCCTTGAGCCACACGCTCTAGGGATCTAAACCTCACCACAACAATAAATAGGACGTGCTGGAGGGATAGATTCCTGTCACAGAGACTTCCCATGCTTTGGAACAAGATTCCAATCTACATTAGGCAGAGCTCCTCGCTAACACTCTTCAAGAGAAACCTTGATGAGTGGATGGAAAATAGAAAATTTACCCTGGGGATCACTTCAATGGCTCTGCTGGCTCTGCTGGACAGAGGCACAGGGAACTAATCTAAGGGGGCAGCAAAAGCCAACACATTCTGGCTAGGCTTATAAATGCCTTCGGGCAGATAGCCTAGTACCTACCTATGAACCTATGAACCTATGTATGTTTAGCACCACAGCATACATATGCAACTCAATGCCCAGTACCACTATAAACACATTTACACTCAAGCATCATTCACTGTTACATGAGATGCAGGTACTACCACTTTCATTCTGCTCAAATGTGAGTCATACTCTTTGCCTGTGACCTAAAGTACATTTCCTTGACAAGAGTAACAAATAGGTAAACCTCTAAGAATAACAATCTCTAAGAGCAAGCTGAAGAAAAATCTGGTCAGCAGGGTAGCTTGAAAAAAGTATATTTAAAAGTGTAAAAGAACAACAAAGAGCACATATGAGTTTCTTCCCACAGAGCAAGTATAAAAAACATTTGTCTCCACCAGTAAATTTTTAAAGTTCCCTGTGAACAATCTCACAAAAATCAAAATGTCACAATACTGCATTCACCAGTACTGTGTTTGCTTACACTTTATGACTGAGACTGTTTCAGGATTCTTGTTTAATCAAAGAAATTATATGATAATGTTTGTGTTACTTAATGGTTGCTTAGAAATTAGGAACATCAATCTCCTACTAACTGCTTTGTTTTGTGTGAGAAAAAACAGTTACGCTGGCTCCTAAAGGTCCACTCCAAAAGGAAAAAAGTCCAAAAGGCAGGATACACTGGAAGCAGACCACCACGATATATAAAAACAAGTTTTATTTTCAAGAGATGAGCGCTTTCGCGTACACAAAGCACGCTTCTTCAGATCCATTAATACATGTGAATAGCAAGTACTATATATGCGTCAAAAATCTTCTTGTAATAAGCAATTGACAATTAAGCAATCAATAACTTCATTTATTTAGTTTGACTAATTAAACATTTAAAGTGCTAATGCCTGAATCTACTATTTATAGGAAACGTAAGTGAACAACTGAAATAAACCAGATAACGAACAACTTAAAATAAAACAAGAAAAACATGTAAAATGCATAAAACTAAAACTTTTCAAAAAAATTTTTTTAAAAAACTCGAAAAATTCAAAAAAATTCCATGCTTAATGTTCTGTATCTGAAACACATGAAAACGTATATTAATGCATAAACGAATAAGTATAGAAAACAGAACAAATCAAAATTGCTGTCATGCCTGAGATCTAAATCTAAAGTCAGGTCCCAATCACATAAAAAAGGCCATCACTTAAACTTATAACATTGTGCTCTTAATGTGAAAAACTTATAAAACCTGTAGAAACTAATAAAACAAACCTACTTAGCTAGTCATATTTATTTATTCCATTAGATAACCAATTAATTACTATATATTGAAAACGTAAGTCCTGTCCCTCTAAACTGCTATATGTGAAAGTGATTTGAAAATGATATGTGCAATATGATGTAGTATATGTAGTTACATTGATAAATAAATAAATAATAATTAATTAATTAATAAATTAATTAATAAATTAATCAATTAATCAAATAATCAAACAATTATACATAGTATATCACGATCCATGTCCCAAATACTATCTACTCATAACATTCAAGGAATATATATATAAAAAACTTTTAGGTGTATATAAATATATATATGTATAGAATATGTGAACAGTACTATACTATATAACTAAATAGTTGGTGAATACTATAGAAGGGGTTGTCCTTCTTTAACTATCGCAACATTCTAAGAAAACTTAAAATTGACTATTAGGTCTGACAAAAATTCAATATGAATTAAATTAGTAGTAAATAATATAGCTGGAAACTCCTTCTATTTAAAATTGATATTTAATATTTGAACGCTTAATATCTATATCTCTATGTGTGCATATGCAGTAAAATAAAATAAAATATAATAAAATATCTTTCTTTTCTTACTTCTATGGTTACTCATTTAACACTGCGTCCTTTCAAAGGAACTCTAACACTCACATATTGGTTAAGCCCTGGAGGATGTTGTGCTTTCAATCTCAAAATCCATTTTAATTCAATGTTTTCCAAATCATTGAAAACATCTCCTAACCTTTTGCTTGGTGTAATAATCTGTAAAGCTCTAAAAGCAAACATGTGTCCTGGGTTATTCATAATATGTTTCGCTAATGCATTTTTAGGATCACATTTGCAACTCAATGCCCAGTACCACTATAAACACATTTACACTCAAGCATCATTCACTGTTACGTGAGATGCAGGCACTACCACTTTCATTCTGCTCAAATGTGAGTCATACTCTTTGCCTGTGACCTAAAGTACATTTCTTTGACAAGAGTAACAAGTAGGTAAACCTCTAAGAATAACAATCTCTAAGAGCAAGCTGAAGAAAAATCTGGTCAGCAGGGTAGCTTGAAAAAAGTATATTTAAGAGTGTAAAAGAACAACAAAGAACACATGTGAGTTTCTTCCCACAGAGCAAGTATAAAGAACATTTGTCTCCACCAGTAAATTTTTAAAGTTCCCTGTGAACAATCTCACAAAAATCAAAATGCCACAATACCGCATTCACCAGTACTGTGTTTGCTTACACTTTATGACTGAGACTGTTTCAGGATTCTTGTTTAATCAAAGAAATTATATGATAATGTTTGTGTTACTTAATGGTTGCTTAGAAATTAGGAACATCAGTCTCCTACTAACTGCTTTGTTTTGTTTCCTTACACATCATATGCTCTGTTATTTGAGTTTCCAAATCCTCACCATAATACTAGCTCTCAAGGTATACAGTTTCTGGCAAAGAACAGGCCCGAAATAGTTCACAAGTGAGGTTACAATCGGCTTTTACATGAAGAGCAGCAGATGACTAATGTTTGTCGATTGCTTTAGGATCTTCAGTCACATGCTTACTGTGTCAGCTCCAGAGAAAACTGAGCAGGCAAGACGCAGTACATTCAGAGATGATATACCAGCAAAGCATTACACAAAATAATAAAACAATTACCACAGTTTTTAATTCTATAGTACACTTTTTGCTTTGTATGTTTTTGCTTTTCATCACACCTAGGAGTTTGATGCCAACATCTATACAAATGACTATTATGCTCAGTATTTTTGTGACTCAGACACCTATGAGGCCCACATTACAGCTTTAGTCCATTACTGAAAATGCTAAATGAATAATGCCTAACCCACTCACATCCTGGTTCACACTATACACTAGCTCTTAATTTATTTGCTGAAGGATTTGGGACAAAGCCAAAAACAATCTGGAGGGGGAGAGACAGAGGTGAAAAATTAGAGACGGTTTGTAAATTTTACGCTAATTCACTTAGAGAATGAATAGAACAGGTTTTGCATCAGCACATGCATTTTCTGAAGAATAAGTTTGAAACTGTAATGTCTGGCATTATTGACTGACTGTAATCCTCAGTGATTTACTAGAAAATCAAACATTGTACAAGGGATAGGGCAAAATATTAGGCAAAATCATGGATATTATACAAAATCTGGGAGAGCTGAGTGCTATAATAGGGACTTTACTCTCTAAAGAATGTGATTCATAGCTACTGAGGAGAATCTGCATGTACTGCTTACCCATGATGCAGTTTTGCAACATTCCACTATTTACCGTAGGACAGATGGAGTACAGCCCAAGTGGTGAATTTCGGGAATAGCCTCATTTACTTTGTCCTGATAGAATGGAAGTATGGAAAAAGCACTTTTGTGAAAGTGTGCTAAAAAAAAAAGGAAAACGCGAGGGAATGGCCGTTGCTGAGATTGTAGTACAGTGGGGATAAGGGAATATTCCCTTTCCTCACTGTAGTACAAACTCGGAGTGAGAATATAAAAGTAGGGGGTGGAGGTGCAGGTGGGCTTGCCCCCCTGCGTAAAAGTGAGTAATATGTTTTTTTTTTTAATTTTGTTATATTTTTTTTTTTTTGCACAGTTTAGCAAAAGTGCTTTTTTGGTGAAAAGCACTTTTGCTAAAGTGTGTTCAGTTGTTTTGGTTTCAGTTAGGTAGGATTTCGTGCAATAGGACAAGATCCACCCATGCACTCCTGAAGAGCACGTATATCCCCCTCACATAGAAACACACACACAGCCACGTGTACAGCTGCTGTTACTCAGAGTTGACTTAGGTGGTTAGCAGTATATAAGTCCCTTTCCTGCAATCTCCAGTAAGCAGGAGGTTTTGTTTTCCACTCAGTGCCAACCCTTCTGTGACCAAAATGCAGTACAGCCTTCTGTGACCAGAATGCAGTGCAGAAATAAAGCTGCAAGTACAATATATAAAAATCCAGTCTGTCAGTGGACCGGCGTCTGATTAATAAACCAGTGTTTTATATGCAAATGGAAGATAAGTCATCCAGGTGACCAAAGGGGTCATAACTGCAGAGTATTAGAATACTGGGATTAAGCCGGATGCACCCCATTCCCCAACATCAATCACTGCAAAATGTCTAGATAAAAGCTCAAGGGATAATAACTTCAGACTGGTCTAGGGCAGAAAACTAAATCAAGCATTACCGACACAATAAGTTACTTAATCATGGCCATTTTGTCTTTTTTTTTTTTTTTTTTTTTTTGAGATATCCAGCAAGTCAAAATCAGTCTTCATTAGGGAGCATGTGCAGGAAGGAATTGTGTGTCACTGGCATCAGAATATTTATTTATTTATTTATGAATTTATGTATTGACATTTGATTACCAGTAAAGTGTGATTGGGTAGGAGCCCATTTTCAGCAGAGGCCCGGGGAGAAAATATCCTCAGTGTTACAAAGCATTTTAAGAACAATAATTTTACAATCTTCACAAATACTACAAAAACATTGACAGTTTAAATAATTACACCAAAACAGACATAATATGAAAACATTGGTTAAGATAAAAGTTATATGACAATTTAATATTTAGAGAAACTTTAGACACTTTAAAGAGAAATTTAATGTAAGTTAGTATAACACAAACAGGAATTGCAATATGCAGTGAGAGAAAAGCAGGCATATGGTATATTTAGAAAGAAAGCTAGGGAGAGAAATTGATGGAAGTAAGGAAGTGAGTGAAGAAGTGAGAGTAAGGAGATATAAGGTATGAACAGGTACTTGTTGACATATGAAATATGAAATATAAGTACACCAGTTACTAACTGTGTTTATTTGTCCCTATAGGGATGGGATGCAATTTATAAGCATGGATGGAGGAAAGCAATTACTTTATGAAGTGATTTTTTTAAAGTATACCTTGCCTCTTTCTTATAACAGCACGTGAGGTTACTGTAGTAGTAACCCTCACTGAATATAGGTAATGCCAATATTTACTCACGTTATCTGAAAAGTAAATCCATAGAATCATGAGTAAAGCATTGTATAACCCACAAACCAGTGGCTATGAAAATGTTTTCTTCAGTATCACAAATTAACAGTTATAATAAGGAAGGAAAGTAGAGTATTTAAACAGATGTTAGCGTTCTCTGCAGGGAATGGGTTATACTTTTAGATGAAAAGGGCTTGCAGCTCATGCAACAAGCAATGGCAAAACTTAAAGAAACCAAGTGCGTAATCAGGCATACTCATAGTATACTTAATTGAATACAAGGGCATAATCAGGCATACTCATAGAATACTTAACTGAGACCAAGGAAGTAATCAGGCATACTCATAGAATACTTAACTGAGACCAAGGAAGTAATCAGGCATACTCATAGTACACTTAACTGAAAGCAAGGGCATAATCAGGCATACTCACACTATACTTACCTGAATACAAGGGCGTAATCAGGTATACTCACAGTATACTTACCCGAATACAAGGGCGTAATCATGCATACTCATAGTATACTTTCCTGAATACAAGGGCGTAATCAGGCATACTCACACTATACTTACCTGAATACAAGGGCATAATCAGGCATACTCATAAAATACTTAACTGAAACCAAGGGAGTAATCAGGCATACTCATAGTATACTTACCTGAATACAAAGGCATAATTAGGAATACTCACAATATACTTACTTGAATACAAGGGCGTAATCAGGCATACTCACAGTATACTTACCTGAATACAAGGGCGTAATCAGGCATACTCATAGTATACTTACCTGAATACAAGGGCGTAATTAGGCATACTCACAATATACTTACCTGAATACAAGGGCGTAATCAGGCATACTCACAATATACTGACCTGAATACAAGGGCGTAATTAGGCATACTCATAGTATACTTACCTGAATACAAGGGCATAATCAGGCATATTCACAGTATACTTACCTGAATACAAGGGCGTAATCAGGCATATTCACAGTATACTTACCTGAATACAAGGGCGTAATCAGGCATATTCACAGTATACTTACCTGAATACAAGATACAAGGTCGTAATCAGGCATACTCACAGTATACTTACCTGAATACAAGGGCATAATCAGGCATACTCACAGTATACTTACCTGAATACAAGGTCGTAATCAGGCATACTCACAGTATACTTACCTGAATACAAGGTCGTAATCAGGCATACTCACAGTATACTTACCTGAATACAAGGGCATAATCAGGCATACTCACAGTATACTTACCTGAATACAAGGTCGTAATCAGGCATACTCATAGTATACTTACCTGAATACAAGGGAGTAATCAGGCATAGTCATAGTATACTTACCTGAATACATTTCCTTCTGACCCTGTCTTAGAAACATTATGATAATTAATATCCAAAATGCAGAAAAATATTTAATGTCTGCTGTACAGACATGTATAGATCATAATAAGAGGCACAAATACTCCCCTTAAAAAGATTTTTTTATGGTTGAAGGAGTAGAAAATGAAAATATGTACATTTCATAAGTTCACGGTACCAAACTTTGGAAAGTTGTGTTCATTTTTAAAAGTTAAGTGGATGAATGGGGAAATAATATGAGGTCCGAGGACAAACTAGAAATCTATGGCTGCACCCCGCGGTGTAACATGCAGTTCAAGATCTCTTCCTGTGTGTAAGTATCCCACATTGTAACATGTAGTTCAAGATCTCTTCCTGTGTGTAAGCACCCCGCGGTGTAACATGTAGTTCAAGATCTCTTCCTGTGTGTAAGCACCCCGTGGTGTAACATGCAGTTCAAGATCTCTTCCTGTGTGTAAGCACCCCACCGTGTAACATGCAGTTCAAGATGTCTTCCTGTGTGTAAGCACCCCGCGGTGTAACAAATAGTTCAAGATCTCTTCCTGTGTGTAAGCACCCTGCGGTGTAACATGCAATTCAAGATCTCTTCCTGTGTGTAAGCACCCCGCGGTGTAACATGCAGTTCAAGATCTCTTCCTGTGTGTAAGCACCCTGCGGTGTAACATGCAGTTCAAGATCTCTTCCTGTGTGTAAGCACCCTGCGGTGTAACATGCAGTTCAAGATCTCTTCCTGTATGTAAGCACCCCGCGGTGTAACATGCAGTTCAAGATCTCTTCCTGTGTGTAAGCACCCCACGGTGTAACATGTAGTTCAAGATCTCTTCCTGTGTGTAAGCACCCCGCGGTGTAACATGTAGTTCAAGATCTCTTCCTGTGTGTAAGCACCTCGCGGTGTAACATGCAGTTCAAGATCTCTTCCTGTGTATAAGCACCCTGCGGTGTAACATGCAGTTCAAGATCTCTTCCTGTGTGTAAGCACCCCGTGGTGTAACATGTAGTTCAAGATCTCTTCCTGTGTGCAAGCACCCCGCGGTGTAACGTGTAGTTCAAGATCTCTTCCTGTGTGTAAGCAGCCCGTGGTGTAACATGTAGTTCAAGATCTCTTCCTGTGTGTAAGCACCCCGCGGTGTAACATGCAGTTCAAGATGTCTTCCTGTGTGTAAGCACCCCGTGGTGCAACATGTAGTTCAAGATCTCTTCTTGTGTGTAAGCACCCCGTGGTGTAACATGCAGTTCAAGATCTCTTCCTGTGTGTAAGCACCCCGTGGTGTAACATGTAATTCAAGATCTCTTCCTGTGTGTAAGCACCCCGCGGTGTAACATGTAGTTCAAGATCTCTTCCTGTGTATAAGCAGTGTGACAGTATCAGAATGTTAAAAAGAATAGTAACCTGTTGATTGTGCTAGTCAGCTGTACAAGTCTTTTAAGTGTTATAGACCAAACAGCTAACCTTACAACTTGCAGCACCACATGACTAATAAAGTGTTATGGGTAGATATTATAAATTACTTTGTTACGGGTAGATGTTATAAATTACTTTGTTACGGGTAGATGTTATAAATTACTTTGTTATGGGTAGATGTTATAAATGACTTTGTTATGGGTAGATGTTATAAATGACTTTGTTAAGGGTAGATGTTATAAATGACTCCATGAAGCACCGCATGACTAATAAAGTGTTACGGGTAGATGTTATAAATGACTTTGTTACAGGTAGATGTTATAAATGACTTTGTTATGGGTAGATGTTATAAATGACTCCATGAAGCACCGCATGACTAATAAAGTGTTACAGGTAGATGTTATAAATGACTTTGTTATGGGTAGATGTTATAAATGACTTTGTTACGGGTAGATGTTATAAATGACTTTGTTACGGGTAGATGTTATAAATGACTCCATGAAGCACCTCATGACTAAAAGTGTTATGGGTAGATGTTATAAATGACTTTGTTACAGGTAGATGTTATAAATGACTTTGTTATGGGTAGATGTTATAAATGATTCCATGAAGCACCGCATGACTAATAAAGTGTTACGGGTAGATGTTATAAATGACTTTGTTATGGGCAGATGTTATAAATGACTTTGTTATGGGTAGATGTTATAAATGACTTTGTTATGGGTAGATGTTATAAATGACTCCATCAAGCCTTCTAATGCTTCTTTTTGTTGTCCTGTAATTTATTCATGTGTTGGCTGTCAGCCAGTTGCCAGTCACATCTTTGGCTGCTACGTCAGGAGTGCAGATGCCTCCCAAAGTCAGAAATAGCAGAGCATTTCCGCTACTGAGTTTGGGATTGTTTTCACACAGCCTGGAAGAACCCTTTTCACATGAATTGTTAGATGCATTATTTTCTGTGAGTCAGAATAATATAGCAATAACCCACGCCTGGGTGTGGGTAATGCGGGATTTACCCACAGTTGGCATGGTTTGGTCCCGAGGGTGAAGCCCGAGGGACCAAACAAAGACAACCGTGGGTAAATCCCGCATCACCCACACCCAGAAGTGGGTTATTGCTATTATACTATGACATTATTTAAGAAAAGAAATAATTACTTTCTTAAATAATGGCATTGTATAATGCCTCTTTGCTGCCCTTCCGCAGCTGGCTGGTATCCGCGGCAGTTCTGACGTACTGCGCATGCCTATGCAGTACATCAGAGCTGTGGCCAAAAGCAATGGAGAAAGCAAAATCTCTGTTGCTTTTTACTGTTTTGCTATGTTAAATGGGTTTAACATAGGGAAACAGCTTTAAAATAAGCAACGGAGATGTCCGTTGCTTATTTTAAAGCTGTCTCGCTATGTTAAACCCAATTAACATAGCGAAACAGTAAAAAGCAACAGAGATCTTGCTTTCTCCATTGCTTTTAAACCCGTCTCGCTATGTTAAATGGGTTTAACATAGCGAGACAGCTTTAAAATAAGCAATGGATCTCCGTTGCTTATTTTAAAGCTGTCTCGCTATGTTAAACCCATTTAACATAGCGAGACAGGTTTAAAAAAAAAGCAACAGAGAAAGCAAGATCTCCGTTGCTTTTTACACAATGTGTCGCTATGTTAAAGGAGTTTAACATAGCGAGACAGCTTTAAAAAAAGCAACGAAGATCTCCGTTGCTTTTTTTAAACCTGTGTCGCTATGTTAAACTCTTTTAACATAGCGAGACAGTGTTTTAAAAGAGACTTATACTAATGGAAAAAGTCTGGGCGACCGGACCTTTTTCCATTAGTATAAGTCGATTTACAACGTGCACGCTGGCCAATCAGCGTGCACGTTTTGGAATATTAATAGGGGGTCATGGTATAATTAGAAAATAATTCAGGCATACCTCTTGTTCCTACTAATGAACTACACATTCTCTGAAAGAAACTTGCAAAACTGTCAACAAATTACTGAGATAAAAAAGACTTTTCACAAGTAGCAATTTTGCAAGTTTCAATTCCTGGCCAAGTTACTCCTCCCATCTCCCCTCCTTCAGTGGGCTACAGTCTCACATTTCCAGCTTGGGTAGATTCAACTATTTTGGCAGCTTTGCATGACAATAGACATCAAAAAATCACAGCCTGGTGTGCCACTAAAACTGTTCCTTTATGTGTCTCTTCACTTCTGAATAGCATTTCCCCAGGAATAAAAAAAAAAACAAAGCACACACATCAGTCCAGAGTTTGGGCCACTCTATCCATTTCTTAATGTGCACAGTAAAACGTTCAGTTTATAATGCATTCTAGCTGCTGACATGGTTATCTTTACATAGTTATTCTCTTATAGCATAACCTGAACTTATGGTATTCAATGCCAAGCTTTACATCAGTTCTCAATTTCTTAACAATGACCTCCCAAGGCTCTGATGTGACCTAGTACTTTGTCAATATACTGTAAATACACAGATTAATACAAATATTTGTGCACATATGACACATACAATAATACACATATACCATCATTAAAACAAGATAAATGCAAAATAAATCATATCAATATAGTTATGATTTCTAGTTTATGACTGTCTATGGAAACTTTTCTGAATTTATGTTCAAGCAATTCTATATTTGTTGTATAATATCTTGTTTGTTTCTCAATATTCTAACCACTGTATGCTGCATCAATTGTAAAACTCTGATTGTACTCCTTTTATATTTTCTATGCTCTTTGTGCAAAATAGCTATGTTTGTATAATTTATTTTTATTATTTTTTATAATTGTTTACTATGTATCTGGAGCTTTTCTCCCCAAGCCTCCACTGAAAACGGTCACCTGTGTCCATTTGGACTAACCTGGTAAACAAATGGAAAATAAATAAAAAATAAAATATACTAAGAAAATCAATCAATATGCCAAGAAAAATCCAAAACTTAAGAAAAAAACACAGAAGGAAGGAACATGTTTCCTTGATGCTGTCATGAAAATCCCACTCACTTATTCAGATATTATGGGCAAACATATAATCAGGCACACTGATGTCCCACTCACCAGGCTAAACAAGGAGAAGGTTACTGTCAGCTGCCTGTCAGGTGCCAGGATCCGCCACATAACCCATGCACTCAGGTCACTCCACAGCAAGTACAAATATGACTCTGTCATTGTCTATGTTGGTGTGAATGATCTGAGACGTACCCCCCTGGACTATATGAAAAGAGACATTGAAGAGCTCTCCAATCTTGTAGCCCAGGCAGGTATGACCCTATCCCTGAGTAGCATTCTAACATCACCCAGAATGATACCGCAGTACAAGGACAAAATGATTGACTTCAACAATTGGCTAAACTTCTGGTGTCATTCTAAGGGGATCCAGTATCTGTCTGCCTGGGACGACATGGTCGACAGACCACAATGCTTGCCAGAGATGGCCTGCACCTGTCGCTTCTGGGATTCCGGATACTGGCTAAGTTTCTTGCCACCCCTATAGTGCCTTTTTTAGGCAAGGTTCAAATGACAAATTCACCACCGTAACAGGAACAGTCAAGCAAAAACTCAGGGTAATGCTACTCAATGCTAGAAGTCTAAATCTCAAAATGCACTCACTCGATGCATTCCTTAAAATGGAGAACATCGATATCTGTGCAGTGACTGAGACCTGGTTCAAGGCTCCAGAGAGCACCCCTGCACTACCAGGCTATAACTCATACCACACTTTTCGGCCATGTAACCTGGACCGGAACACCAAGGCGGAGGTGTGTCCATACTCATTAAGGATATCCAAACCTCCAGGCTAGTTGTGCAGCATAATGCATCAGAGGTTATCCAAGTGCAACTAACTCTGGGCAAAACTACTATCCAAACTGTAGCTTGCTACAGATCCCCCACCATGCCCCAGGATTACCACTCCTCTTTTCTTGATATACTGGAAAATATTAGGGTTCAGCCAAATATCCTAATAATGGGCGATTTAAACTAGCCCACCATTAACTGGGAAAACTACTCATGTACCAACTCCTTCACTTAACGCTTTCTGGAATTCATAAATTCCAATGCCCTGGATCAACTTATCCACACCCCCGCCAAGGGCAACAATATCCTAGACCTAGTCATTATCAACATGAGTGACCGGTGTTCCACACCTGAAGTCAACTCCTCGTTGGTCAGATCCGACCATAAGCTAATCACCCTAGATATCCACATCCCGCCCCCACCCCCCATTAAGGAAACCACAGTAAAAGATTTCTCCATTGCCAACTTCATGCTTCTTAAGACAGAAGTTGGGAACTTCATGACACCCATGGAGATGGACAGTACAGTTATGACTGCTGAATCCTACACAAATGGACTCTACAAGCACTTACACGAGGGCATGGATTTGGATGCACATATTATGGTGGTATCATCTGCATATTGCACTATTGAGGCTTTAGGAATACTGTTTGGGAGCTGATTAGTGAAGAGGGTAAAAAGTGGACCCCGGATGGAGCCTTGGGGTACTCCTAGGGAGACCGGTAGGGAGGGGGAGAGTTGTTTTTTCCACATAACAGCTTGTTTCCTTCCCTCTAGGTAGTTTTTGAACCAGGAGATGGCAGGGGTGGTAAGGTTTAGAGTTGCTAGTGAAAGAAGGAGTTTATTGTGGTTAACCATATTGAATGCTTTGGACAAGTCAAGGAAGGTGGCAGATACAAGGAGTCCGTTGTTTCTGTGAATATTGACAATGTTGGTGAATACTGTGCGGTGGAGGTGCTATGGAAGGGTCTAAAGCCATGTTGTTGTGTTGCTTTTAGATTATTTTCTAGGAGATATTTCATTAGTTGCTTGTGTATTACCCTTTCTAAAATTTTAGATAAAGGGGGTAGTATGGCTATAGGGCGGTAGTTACTGAGTTCCAGGGTGGTTCCCCCTTTATGTAGAGGGATGATATGTGATATTTTCCATAGCTTGGGTACTATACACTCGGAGATGGACCTGTTAATTAGGATGGAGACAGGATATGATATGGCTTCTGCAGCCAGTGAGGTATTCAGCGGGTAATTTACCTGCAGCTAGAGATGTTGGTTTGAGCTTGTGGAGTAGTTTTTCAATGGATTTGGTTGGTTCTGGGTGGAAGCTGAACTTGAGGCAATTGTTAGTTGGGGGGGGTGGATTTGCAGGGATGAGGATGTTGTCATAGGGTTGGTTGTTTGCAAGGGTCTGGATGGTTTCCGTGAAGTATTTATTAAATTGTGTGGGGAGGTCTTCTTGGTTATCATTTATTTTGGGGGTTGGGGTAGTTGTTTTACCTGGTTGTAGAATAGAGTTAATTGCTGCCCAGAATTTTTGTGGGTTGTTCCTGTGATTATCCTGTAATTTTTGGTAGCAAGATGTTTTGTTTGTTTTGGTGATTTTTTTGGCTTAGTTATGTAGTTCAACATATATTTGTTTGTTCAATTGGGATTTACTGTTTAGGTAGTTGGTCCAGGCCTTGTTTCTTTTTTTGAGGAGGGATTTTGTGTCTGGGGCTAACCAGGGGGCAGATTTAGTTTTAATTCTTGTTGTTCTGGAGGGGGCATGATTATTAAGGATGTTTAAGAAGGTAGTATTGAAATATAGTAAAGCTTCATCAAGAGGTAGGTTTTTTAGGGGGGTCCAGTTGCACATTTTTAGGTCGTTTATAAAGTTGAAGCAGTTAAAGTGTTTTTTGTTTCTAATTAGGCGTGTAGATATTTGGGCCAGTTGTGGTGATTTTGATCTGAGTAAGAATGTGGCTTGGTAACTACTTGGTGTCTGGTAGACACCCTGCTAGGGATATCAGTGATGGGTGGGATACGAGTATCCAATCTAGAGTGGATTGATGGTTGGTTCTCTTGTCTGTTCTTGTGGGGGGAAGTGATGAGTTGGGTTAGGCCATGTAGGTTAATATGGGAGAGTGGCTTATGACTGGAACAGTTTTGCCAGTCAGTATTAAGGTCTCCTAATACTATGCTTTCCTAGGGGAGGGAGTTAGATATCCATTCTAGGAGTTTTTCTGTAATGGGGATATTGTTGCCTGGAGAGATGTAGCACCCTATGATGTTGATGCATTTATTATCATTAAGTTTTAGTTTTGTTAGAGTGAGTTCAACTTTATGAGGTCTAGGGTTGTTATGTCTACTTTCTCAAGGATGAGGTGAGATTTATACACTATAGCAACACCTCCCCTTTTTTACCTATTCTGTCACTAAGAATTATATTGTAACGTGGTGGAGTGATTTCATTGTTGTGGTTGCCTGGTTTATGCCAAGTCTCTGTTAGTATGACTATCTCAGGTTGATAAAAGGAGAGTAGTGCATGAAGGTCGTGAACTTTGTTTAGTATACCTAACATTTAAATTTAAAACGAGGAGCGTGGATTCGTCTTGGTGGAGTAGGGTATCATTCAGGTTGAGGATGGGGGCTCCTAGATTTTCTGGGCCTGGGTTTGGGTGTATATCACCGCAGCTAATGAGTTAGGTTAGGTAGAGTTTGAGTAGTTTGTTTAGGGTCTTAAGGTTCTTTATAGTTGTTTGAGACTGGTAGTGTGATGGCTGTGATTTGTGTGCATAGTGGTGAATAAAGAAGGTTTGGTAGTGATGTGGGACTAGCTGAGTAAAAGGGTGTGTTGTAATAATGTCAGTGGAAGTAGTTTTTCTTGGTATATGGATAAAATTAAGTTGTTTTTGGTGGTTAGTGATAAAAGTTAGCAGTGGGAGTGTGGATACACCTAGGACCAATAGCAAGAGGTGTATGTATGTGAGTTTGGGTAGTTTGGGCATGGTTTAGTTGGGTTTGGTCATGAGTGAGAGATCTGCTTGGTATGGGGTGGGTGTGGCGGATGATGAGAGGTGTTATTTGTGATTGTAGGGTAGTTAAGATGAAAGACTGTGCTTTACAGGATGTGGAATAGTGGAAGAGAAGAAAATGGGTAGAGGGGTGGGGCAGATTCAGTGATTGGTGGTTAGCATGATGGGAGTGGCTAAGTTCAGTTGAAATGTAGCACTAGTGGGGGCGGGTGGGAATAGGAAGCAGGGAGGGGAGCAGAGTGAGCCCGAGCGCAGAGGAGCTAACACTAACTCCAATTATATCAATGGGCTTACTTGTTTCTTTTCTTTGTACAACAAATGTATCGTTCCACTTGTTTCTGTTTACACCAAATGTGTCTGTTTGGCTGTATTGTACTAGTTTAATTTGCTTATACTGATGCAGTCACACTGAAAAAGGTCTGGGGAAGCTTCCTCACCACAAGTAGGCCAAAAGATAACTTTCAAAAGGGCGCCGCTCAAGAAGACCCACTAATATAGACTAGTTAATGTGCATGGGGGAGGAGGGAGTTAGAGGAGGGAGATACAAAATGGGGGAAGGTATAACCAGAAAAAGCAGGTTGAGATCTGGCCCGCCCCCTCATAGAAGACTGCAAAGAAAAGTAATCAGCATAAGAAGTGGAAGCCTTGGAGATGTAATGTAAGTGTAAGCAAGGAAGAGGTCAAAGCAGGAAATTAGGAGTGTAAGCAGTTAGGTGCAGAAACACTACTTTAAGGCCTTGGTGTACAAGTAATACAAAGGAAGGTAAATCTATCTGGGGGACAAAATGCACCAAGTAAACGGTACTTGCCTTACTTTACAAGTATTCAGTGTGGAGGCAGATCTATTTGGGACAAGATACAGCAAGTATATTGTTAAGTTATGCCACCCAGTGGCAATAGACAAAGCTATAGTTGTCTGGGGGGGGGGAGGCCTTGCGGGTGTGCATGCCGCCAAAACAATGTTTAAAAAATAACTAGTAAAAGTAATAAATGTGCTGTAAAAGGAAATGTAAATAACCAGTCACAATAACCGGTTGAGTCCAGACCAAGAAAAAACAGTAAATCCAAAGGCTAGGGAAAGGCGAAACAGTCCAGAATGGCTCACATAAAATTTTATTAAGTGAAAAATAATAAATAACAATCATATTACAAAATATATAAAAAATAGGGGACTTTATAATATTGAGTCTAGCATATGAAATCGTCTTATGGTTCTTTTATGTTGTTTATTGACAATGTAATATTTTTATACATTATTAACTTAATGCATTTTTGATGAATATGCAATATTTTTATTGAGATACACATTTTTAAGTTAAATTTTCTCAAGGCATTAGGTGATTTTTAAATCAGGTTATTATTCATATTTTTTTGTATGTATTTAGTACACTTATAAATTCAGTGGAAGTACTACCGGTATCTTGACTGGTGAAAGTATATTTTAGGACATAGAATGTCTCTTTAAATAGTTTAAATATAACTGGTTGCTGATGATAATTCAATCAATGAAAGCACATGACACGTTTTGTTTTATTTAAATATGGAGTATCAGAACAAACCAGTACACTTGAAAAAGCCCGTTACGAATGGGCGAAAGCGCTTGTGGATTATCGTTTTGTGTTACGTGTGGTGGTACTGTGGAATAAAAGACTTGTGCATTCTCTTAAAACCTTCCTTTGGCTATTTGTCACATTTGAACTGTTTTTCACAAGAAGTGAGTTGTTATTTAACATCCAAAGCTATTTGGGCATTTACCGAGACTGTGGCGTTTCTCCACTTTGAGGTTTTGTGAAAAATAATATTATTTTTTATTATTTTTCACTTAATAAAATTTTATGTGAGCCATTCTGGACTGTTTCGCCTTTACCTAGCCTTTGGATTTACTGTTTTTTTCTTAACCAGTCACAATGTTTAAAACATAACTGTTAAGGACCACATCTGCTAATAACAAGAACTGTAAATATCCAGCCACCTATGCAGACTTGTCTGGTAGGTATCTTTATTAAAAAGTGTTATTCTTGGCTTGCAATAACTGTAGGGAAAAACCAGACCATAGCAGTGGTTTTATCTGGCAATGTTGCAGTTGCTGGGGGGGGGGGGGACGCAAGCTGCGATGATACGCTATGCAGACTTGTCTGGTAGGTATCTTTATTAAAAAGTGTTATTCTTGGCTTGCAATAACTGTAGGGAGAAATCGGACCATAGCAGTGGTTTTATCTGGCAATGTTGCGGTTGCTGGGGGGATGGGGGGGGTGGGCGAGCTGCGATGATGCAGGTAGACCAAGTGTGCTATGCAGACTTGTCTGGTAGGTATCCTTATTAAAAAGTGTTATTCTTGGCTTGCAATAACTGAAGGGAGAAACCATAGCAGTTGTGTGGGTGTGGGTTGCTGTGTTTGTGGAAGGTGGAGGTGTGCCTTTGTAAGTGTGGTGCGAATGTTCTGCATTATGAAATGGAGAGATTAAGAGTAAAATTTTGCTTAGTGAAGTCCCTAGCAATTTCATCACTGCTTGATTCGGACATATACATTCCCTTGTCTTTGTCAGTACTATGTTTGAGTGCATTGTTTTGGAGTGTGGTATCACTGCTACAGCTGCTGGTACTCTTTCATTACAAGTATATGCTTCTCCAGGAGTCTGTTGCTGAGAGGATGAGAAATACACTACAAGTATACAACTAAGACAAACTACATAAAGCAATAGTAAGAAAGTATTTGGTTACATCAGAGGCTTGGGAAGTCATTGTTAAAAACTGAGAACTACTGTAAAAGTTATCATTAAATACCATAAGTTCAGGTTATACTATAAGAGAATAACTATGTAAAGATAACCATGTCAGCAGCCAAATGCATTACAAGTTGAATATTTTACTGTGCACATTTTAAAAAATGGATAGACTAGCCTAAACTCTGGACTGATGAGTTTTCTTTTTTTTTTATTATTGGGAAATGCTATTCAAAAGTGAAGAGACATACAAGGAAACAGTTTTAGTGGCACAACAGGCTATTTTTTATGCCTATTGTCATGCAAAGTTGACTAAATAGTTGAATCTAGCAAAGCTGTAAATGTGAGACTGTAGCCCACTGAAGGAGGGGAGATGGGAGGAGTAACCTGGCCGGGAACTGAAACTTGCAAAAATGCTCCTTGTGAAAAGTCTTTTTTATCTCAGTAATTTGTTGACACTTTTGCAAGTTTCTTTCAGTGAATGTGTAGTACATCAGTAGGAACAACATTTGTAAAACTCAGCGCATACCAGTCAATGACACATGAGCTGCAGGCTCTCAAACTTGGCATTTTTTTCAGGAGTTTCATTCTAAGTGAATGGAAGTCTAGTCTGACAACAAATGGTAGGGCTATTTGTCCTCACAGTCTGCATTATGGGACAGATTTAGCTTTCCAAAGGAATCACCATGTCTGCCCCCATGAGGGCAGACAAGAGTAAAAACAAAATAAAATTAGGAATGAGTACTTATTTTGCTGAAGGCAGCTTTGGGAGGTGTAGTAAATCATGGCAAGATAAAAAATATATGTTTTCTTCATCATTTGCCCGTAGTGGTCCTTTAAGTTAAAGCTGCAGCATCCCAGAATGTGAATACTCCCAAGGATATCATTGAAGTGTGTTTCAAAACAGCTAAATGACCTTTTAAAGAATGGGAGCTTCTGCTGTTCACTTCCTTCATCTTCAGACTCCTGAAACTGGAACCCTTCCTAACTTAGCCAGCAAGTAACTTATAATCTACATAATTACAACCCTAGATCTCAGTCAAATGCACCTATATTTTAAGAACAAACTCCATATTTGAGATCACTTCTATTATCTTCTTCTTTCGGCTTTTCCTGGTTAGGGGTCGCCACAGCGGATCATCTGTCCGCTCATGACTGGCAATGGAGTTTTACGGTGTCGAGTTGCCCAACCTTCCACAGAAGGCACACACATGCACACACTCATGCCTAGGGCCAATTTAGAGTGTCCAATCCACCTATAGCATGTCTTTGGGATGTGGGAGGAAACCAGAGCACCCGGAGGAAACCCATGTGACCACAGGGAGGACATGCAGACTCTGCACAAAAGGCATCCCAGCCGAGGATCAAACTGGAGAACTTCTTGTTGTGAGGCGGCAACACTAACCACTGCACCACTCTCCCATTCTCTAAAATCTGGTAGCCTTTGCCATCTTTCATTACCACTCTCCCAAGCTTTAAATGGCTCCAAACATGTCTGGTATAGGGCCACACAAAATGATACAAATGCTACTGCTTCTTCCCCTCCTCAGTCACCTAATGCCTCACAATGTGTCCATCATCCATTATCCTCTATCCAGCATAAACTGCCATAACACATCTTTTTCAAATCACCAACATTAAGGAAATACTTTCTATTCCCTGATCTTCAAAAATAATGCATAGCACTCAGTCTGCACTATCAAAAATGGTTCTGTTACAACTGCTAGACCTTTTCTATGTAAAATTATGCTCAGACAATGTATAGTTTATCACATTTGTGCAACACTGATGAATATGGCTATAACTTTTACATTATGCTGACTTTACTGTCAGTAAACATTGTGTAAAGGTGTCAATATGTAATTAATTAATTAATTTTTGTTAACTGTGTCTTTGTCTTATATGACCCAAATGGGTGCAGTGTACTAGGCAATATATGAAATGGGTCCGTAAGGATTAGCACACTATTCCAGTCAACAAATGTCTTGCAAAAAGTAAATACGTATTTTACCATCATTTATTATAATTACTCTTGGAACAAAAAGATTCTGTAAACTAGGAATCTTTTTGTTCCAAGAGTAATTATAATAAATGATGGTAAAACTCCCTCAGCAGTACTTAAATGAAACAAGGTATTTCTGGAAAGCAATGATCTTTAATGTATTTTAAAGACTTTAGCTGAAATTCATAAAAGTAGTGTACAGAGTGAAAGATGTATATAGATACAGTGACATAAATAAGAGAAATGCAAGGCACAAAGAAGCATGTTAGTAAAATAAATAGTATGCATTTGTGCAACAGTGCATGTAAGACATGCCTATGAAACACAGTGCTACATATACACACAAAAAAACAGGTATGCATATACAAAATGCATATTGTATGTATCAGGTAGATGTACAGATGGTAAAAGTAGGCTGCACTACACAGCTGCAGCTACAAGCATGCTGGCAACAGCAGTGCATCAGCCATCAAGACTAGTACCAATGCAACTGATAAGTGCATGAAGGTGCTTATGGGTAGAAATGCTTTATGATGCTCTAAGCAGGTAAAAAAAGTATCACTACTACCTGGGTAGGTGTATCTCCCCAACCTGCAATGCCACTGTGCTAACATATTCAGGCACTGGATACAAGCAAACAACTGACAACCCTACAAGCAAGAGAGAGGGCAGTGGTATCTATCCTCACTACCTGCACCTTCCAGGAGCCTACATGTAACTAAAGAGGTATGAATCCTAAACCAGGTTTCCAAATCCTGAGTTGCATGATGCAGTATGTTCATGTATACCAGAACATGCCTGCAGCACAGCCAAAAAAATTCTAGTCACATGTATTTCATTGCATGACAGAACTTAAAGACACTAAAGGTGCCATTGTTATCTGGGCATAGGTACCACTAGTGCTCACACAGAAGGCATGGATATCACTGCATCAGGATGCAGGTGCTCTGTGACCATACTTGGGTATAGATACCACTACTGCCACACAGAAGGCATGCATATCACTCCATCAGTGTGCAGGTGTTGTGTGACCATACCTGGGCATAGGTACCACTACTGCCACACAGAAGGCATGCATATCACTCCATCAGTGTGCAGGTGCTGTGTGCCCATACCGGCTAAATGCACAACACTGTGCCAAGTGTCCTTATGGCAGACATGAAGCCAACAGATGTATTCATCTTCAGTTTTCATAGGTCCATAGGTGTTTACTAGGCTAATGACCACAAGGGCCTTTTTAGGCCTACTCATGCATCCCAAATCTCTGACAAGTTCTTTTACCCTTGATAAGTGTAAGCAGGGGCTTGGGAGATGAACCATTTACAGGTTGTCTGTGTCCATTAGAGACATAACTCTAAGAGTGGTAAAATATTATGTGGCCACATTGTGGGTGATGAAGAATAGCCTCTGAAGGTACAGTTCTTGTCAGCAGTGCAAATGTCAAACAATGCCAAACAGGGGGGCACATGACACAGCACAATGATATAGCTTTGTCATCATCAAGTGGGTGTTTGCATATATCAAGATAAGGTTCCAGGTGTTTATTTGCTAAAAGCTAGTTGAGCAATATTTATTCACTGAATTCCCACAGAGTGTGTGTGTGTGTGTGTGTGTGTGTGTGTGTGTGTGTGTGTGTGTGTGTGTGTGTGTGTGTGTGTGTGTGTGTGTGTGTGTGTGTGTGTGTGTGTGTGTGTGTGTGTGTGTGTGTGTGTGAATTTTGACCTTAAATCAACAATCAGGTTATAATTCAAAGTGGAAAAGGATGATGTTAAAACAAGGAGGAAGTTGGAGAAATAAGAAGGATGTGGGATTTTTATGCAGATCTTTAATGAGAATAATAACAACCATACTGAATGTTATAGTCATAAAATCACAGAAAGTATTCTAAGTACTAAAGCCAACATGAGGATGGAGAAAGATTTTGCCAATAGGGATGACTGCAAGTAGGGGTACAGAAACTAGGCAAGAGGGGCTGGAATTTACTGGAGAAAACGGGGAGCAAATAACCACAGAGGAAAAGGTAACAGAGTGGGATGAGGCCAAGAAGACATTCAGACTGTGGGCTAGAGACTGCCATCTCTACCAGGGATTGAAATCAGAGTACAGGCAAAGAAAAAGAGACAGGGAAACACCTGTTCTTGTAAATGTTTTAGCTGACTCTAGAACAGAAGCTTCTGTCAAAACAGGCATAATTAGCAGGGCATATAAAAACATGGCACAGTAACTATAAGAATCAATCAGAAGAGGTTAGAAAAATTGAGAAGAGAGACTGGAAAAGCAATTTACAAGGAGACAATTGTAGGGCTTATATATAGCTCCCAAGTATGCAACAAAGTCCAGAAGGTTTAGGATTTTTGCTTGGAAGTGTTTGCATAGGTACTTTAAATTTTTTTTCCTAAAGTAGATAGCAAATGTTGGCATCGTGATGGGGAAGAAAAAGTAAATGGGAACATATGTTTTGGGGTGTAATGAGTTGGCAGACTAAAAGTTCCATACAGCGTAGTCTGTCATAAATACTGAGTGAGAAAATGGCCTATGCACAGTCATGATAGCCTGGCATCTGTTAGTAAAGCAGAATCTGTGTTCCCACACTTCCTTCCTGACAGCCACACAGCACCCTAGCAGGTCACTCTCAGCTCACATTAGTAGGAGTTGAACCCATAAGCATTCCTCTAGCTCAGTTTATTTTGGGGTACTCTGCAGATAGACCCATTTGATTTCTCCAGAACCACCAGATCACAGGGTTTTTCTCATGATAGCTTTACAAAAAATCCTAACAGCTGCTTATTTAACCCATTGAAAGAACTTCTTTTTCTTACCTCCGATTTCCATTGTACAAAGGTAAGGCAGGACACATCCAGCCTTAACCTAGTTTTTCTTCTCTGACCAGGTGACCAGGCCAGCATTGGTTTCTCCCTTCTGATGAAATTGAATGGAGTGGGTACCATGCTTTTCCCACTTTTCATTCAAGAATTTCAATATTTTTAACTATACGGATATAGAGATTAATTAAAATTATTTTAATTTATTTATCAAAGGGTTCACATTTGTGCCTACGAAAATACCCAGGATTGAAAATATTTTATTAAATATTAGAATATTTACATGAAAATTAAATTTTTTGCACATTTATAAGGACAGAAGTTTTCAGAATAAAGAGAACACAATAAAAAGATTTTTAACCCTCCTTTACAAAATGAGATAATGAATTTTGAGAGATGTGTTACCAAGAATATTTGGAGGACATACCAACAAAACAAGCAAGTGGCTAGTAATTTAATAGACGCTGAAATCAAATTATTAAACAAATTAAGTTGTAATGACAGAATAAGAGTTATGAAACCGGACAAGGGTAGGGGGTGGGGTAGTACTTATGGATAAATGGGATTACACGAAAAAAATGATGGATATTTTGGATAAGGAAAACCAATATAGTAGAGTATCTAGGAATGAAATAAATATTTCATATAGACAGATAGACCTAATATTGGATGACAATTTATTACAGCGTTTGATAAATGTGGACCTTCACAACTTTTTAAAGGTTCCAAAACCAGTTATACCAGTTATTTTTGGAATACCGAAAGTCCATAAGTCAGTACAGGACCCCCCTATGAGACCCATTGTCTCATCCCAGGGATCTAAGACTCAACCCTTAGCGGTCTATGTTGATTTCAAATTAAAGAAATTTCATAGTAAATATTCACACATTTTGGTTGATTCTTGGGACTTTTTGAATAAGATGGGAAAGTGTGAATACAATGATTACGCTGTATTCATTACAACTGATGTTAGAGATTTATTTTCAGTCATACCCCAGGTAGAGGGAATGGTTTGGTTTGAAGAGATGTTAATAGAAATGGATTTACTTACAGGAGATGAGTTTAAGCTGGTATTAGAAAATATGGAATTGGTTTTAAAATATAATTATTTGTATTTTCAAGGTGAATATTTTCACCAAAAAGAAGGAGTGGCAATGGGGTCTGCATGTGCCCCAATATATGCAAACATTATTATGTTGTATTGGGAAAATAAATATGTGATATATTGTGAAATATTATAGATTTTTGGATGATATTTTTGTCCTGTGGAATGGGCCATATGAAAAGATAGTGGAATTTGTGGATTATATTAACTGTACTACGACATTTTTAGGGTTCACTCATGAGATAGGGAAAGATTTTATAAATTTTTTGGATGTGAAATTAGGCAAGGACTATACAAATACATGTTATAAATATAATATACACAGGAAGGAACATTTTTCCAATGCATATCTACATTTTGATAGTGACCATCCATATTTATTAAAAAGGAACATAGTTAAAGGACAAATGATAAGAATGGCTAGGATGATCTCAGATGAGAATTAATTTGTAAAGGAGATCAATTATGTTGAAAAAATGTTCCATGAGAGAGGTTATCCCATTGATTTAACTAAGGGTATAAAGGATTATGTTCAGAAAGGAAGATGTGACAATATATATACCCCCCTTTTGCTTAAAGGGGGTTGCATTGTTTCTGCTGATACTAACAGTGAATTTAATACGGTGGAAATTAAAAACAAAAACAGCACAGATATTGTACCATATCTTACCTTCACATGTTACAAAGGGATAGGATGGCTTAGAAAATGTATTAATGAGACCTGGGAAATGTTCAAGGAAATGTCTATCAAGACTGATATATTTCGGAATAATATAAAATATAGTTATAGGAGGAATAGGAATACCAAAAATATCTTTGAAAAGGAAAAAATAACTAGTATTCATGGGACCTGCAAGAAATATGGAACTTTTAAATGTGCACAATGTGCTTATATAGCTGGATTAAAGGAGGTAATAATACCCAGTTTGGGAATGACACTTACGGCCAAAGGATATAATGCTTGTTATACTAAAGGAGTAGTATATTTAGTATTTTGTAAGGCCTGTTGGAGTTATTATGTTGGGAAAAACTGAGCGTCATCTCCGATCTAGAATTTATGAACATATTAGAGATATAAACAAACAAAATCAGAATAATGTTCTGTTTAGACATGCCTTGGTCTGTAAAGATGCAGACTTTAAATTTTGGGTAATAGAGGAGGTGAAATTTCCCGAGAGAGGTGGTGACTGGGAAATCCAATTGGAGTACAGAGAAATGATGTGGCAGTTAAGATTAGATGCCTGTTGTGGAAAGGGTCTAAATGACCATATTTCTATTACCCCAGCATTAAAATTACTTGCTGCTGACCCAAAGAAACATAATAATAAATAAATGACAATATAAATAATTACAAATTATGTCATCTGATTAAAACTTGTGTCCATATACTAATAGGTTCATAGGTTCATACTAGGCTATCTGCCCAAGGGCATTTATAAGCCTAGCCCATAGTTATGTGGCTTTCGCCACCCCTTTAGTTTGAATAAAAACTATGCCTATCATTTTTCTGCGCCTCTGTTGAGCAGTGACACTGAAGTAATCCATCTCCCATCCATTGGTCAAGATTCCTCTTGAACAAGGCCAGCGAGGTGCTCTGCCTCACATGTACCGGGATTTTGTTCCACAGCATAGGGAGTCTCTGGGTGATGAATCTTTCCCTCCAGCACTTTCTATTTACAACCGTGTCAAGGTTTAAGTCTCCCGCCCTTGTGGTTCTGAAGGATCTAGATTTTTTGAGGTGAAGCATATTCATCAAATCTGGGTTTGACATGGCCTTATATCTCAGGCACAGGTCACCTCTGAGCAAGCGGTATGAGACTGAATAGAGCTGGAGTTCTTTCAGTCGGGCAGCATAAGACATATTTTTGAGACCCTTTATCCTTTTGGTGAGGAACTTTTGGGGCCTTTCAAGCTGCAGCAGGTGTCTGGTCAGATACATTCGAACGGGCATTGTACTCAATCATAGGTCTAATGAGTGATGAGTGCAGGGGACGATGACCTCCCTTGATCTAGATGTGAATCCCTTCATGATCAGGTGGGCGATATAGAAGGTTTTCCTAACTACTTTAGCAACATGAGTGTCAAACGAAGGCTACTGTCAACTTGGGTCCCCAGATCCCTGATGACTTTTTCTGTGCTCAGTGGATTGCCACCTATATGGTAGCTAGGGGTAACCTTGTTTTTCGGTATGACTATGCATTTTAACTTCAGGCCATGGCTCTGGCACCAGTTATCCGCTTCTGTGAGGCCCTTCTGGAGGATATCTGTGTCAGATGTGTTAGTTTGCAGTCATCTGCAAACTTTGTCAGCCATAACCCTCCTGTGTTTGCTTGTACTTCAGAAAAGTAGATGCCGAACAAGAGTGGACCCAGGACTGAGCCCTGTGGGACACCACTTGTGACAGGCTTTGAGTCTGACATGGCTCCAGCAACTCTGACCCTGTGGGTTCTGTCACTTAGCCAGTTTGCAACCCATCTTGTGATGTATGGGTTTACATTCAAGCTGATGAGTTTTTCGATGATACCTGAGTGGGGTATTGTGTCAAGGCCTTTGCCAGGTCGAGGTAGGCTGTATGGACTGCCTTTCCCTCATCAATGGCCTTGGTGACTGTCTCAAAAGTCAATCAAGTTTAAGAGGCAGGATCTGCCTTTGACAAAGCCAAACTGGGTTGGATCCAAAGTCTGCAAGTTCCCTATGTCTTTATTTATGAGTTCCATTATGATCCTCTCCATGGCTTTGCAGATAAGGCTTGTCAAGCTAATGGGCGGTAATTTCCAGGGTCTGTGGAGGCTATGAAGTGGGACCACAGTCGCTGCGCCACTCCATGCACGTATCCTGAGGTGAGGCTAAGATTAAACAGCTGTCCTAACTGTGGGTTTAATGAGTTCATGAAGCACAACACCATCCGTCCCATGGATGCTGTGTTTTTGCCTTAGTGAGGGCAGTTCTCAGAGATGTTTGGGGGCTACAATCCTCTGGAATAGATATCTCTCCTTTGGGAGTTTGCACTGAACCTGTCAGCCAGTATGTTAGCAATGTGTGTAGGTTCAGTAATTTTCACATCATTTTGAACTAATTCTGAGCATATCTGGGAGTTTCCTCCTAGGTTTCTAACATAGCTAAAGAAGGCCTTATGATTGTCTTTAGAGTCCTTGGCGATTTTTCTCTCAAAATTTGCCTTGGATGATTTTATGAGAGCTCTTAGTTTTTTACTTATAATGATCAAAGGTGTCTTACCTTTCAAGGATTTTGCTCTATCTTGTAGTAGCTCCCTCCTTTTGTTGTAGAGCTTGTTTATGGCTGGGGTCCACCAGACTGGACGCTTGCCTTTGGTACAGAGAGTCTTAGTTTTGTTTGGGATTGCCTGATCCATGCAGTCATGTAGGTGCTGGTAGAAGGCATTTGTAAGTGATTCAGCGGTTTGAGTAATGTTTACCACTGGCTCAGGGGCCTTAAAGGAGACCACACTAGTTTTTAGAAGTGTGAAATCGGCTTTTGAGAAGTTTTTCACTGTGGTCTTTTTGTTTCAGGTGGGGCGGGATGAGGACCTCCAGCGAGATTAGTTTATGATCTGATCTCACCAGTGAGGGTGAACATTTTGATCCCATGTTCGTGATGATGAGATCAAGTATGTTTTCTCCTCTTGTGGGGATGGTGACTAGTTGTTCCATGGCATTTGAGTTTATGAACTCCAGGAATCTTTGGGTTAGAGTGTTCGGGCTTGAGTAGTGTTCCCAGTCTATATTAGGGTAGTTGAAGTCACCTAGTATGATGGTGTTTGGAGATACATTTATCCCTCCAATGTTTTCAGGAAGGCCATGTGAGGTTCCTGAGTTTGAGAGGGTGGCCTGTAACATGCTACAAATTGCAGAGCAGTCTTGCCTATGGTTAATTGCACCTGGATGGTCTCCGACCAACCTTGAGGTGTGGGTGTCCTTTATGAATATGGACACCCCTTTCTTGGTGTTGTCCGGATTTTGGGGCCGAACGCATGATATGAGGTGAAACCTGTTAGTGCTGGGGTGCTCTCTAGTGCCTTGAACCAGGTTTCTGTCACAGCACAGACGCCGATGATCTCCATATTGAGAAGGGCCTTGAGATCTTGAGATTGAGACTTCTGGCATTGAGCAGCATTACCCTTAGTTTTTTCCTTTTGGTGTTCTAGGGTGGTAGGTTTAGAATTTGAGCCTTGCCTAAAAAGGCACTATGGGGGTGGCAAGAGCCTTTGCCAATATCTGGAAGCCCAGGGTGACAGGTGCATTGTCCAGCATGTCATACCAGGCAGACAGACATTGGATCCTTGAATGACACCAGAATTTAAGCCAATTATTAAAGCTGATCATCTTATCACTGTATTGTGGCATCATTCTAGGTGAAGGTAGGATACTGCTCAAGGTCAGGGTCATACCTGCCTGGGCTACATAATCAGAGAGCTCCTCGATGTCCCTTTCATGTAGTCCAAGGAGGTACATCTCAGGTCGCTGACACCAGCGTGGACAATGACTGAGTTGTACTTGTACCTGCTGTTGAGAGACCTGAGTGCTTGCATGTGGCGGATTCTAGCCCGACAGGCAGCTTACTGTGACCTTCTCCTTACTCAGTCTGGTGAGCGGGATGTCAGTGTGTCTGACTATGGAATCACCAATGACAAGTGTGTCTGGCATTTTGTTTGGCCTTAAGGGCTGTGACTGTTTGACACTCTGACTGTGTGGTCTATGTGTTGCATGTGTTGGGTCGTGAGGTGGTAGTTGTTTGGGTGTCTGCTTTGGTGGCCTCTGCTGTTTTGGTAAATTTTTGATCAGAGCCTCCGAGTATGTCTTTGTGTGAGTATGTGTATGATTTGAAGTTGTGATGGTACCATGTGTGACTGGGTATGTATTGTGTGTGGTTACCTTCTCCTCCTGTCTGGTCTTGCCAGTCCTATGTTGAGAGAGCTCAGCCTCCAGTTTGGCCGTATAGTTGCATCTCATGTATTTGTGTTTTGTGGGAGAAGGAGAGGATTGTTACATGAGGCAATTGTAACATTGCCTCAATATTCCCAGGTTCACCAGTTGAGCTGGAGAGGACACTAGCAACTGATCCACATACTAGAAGTAGTAGATAAAGAGACTTTCAAAGGACTCCGGGGAAGTGGGTTTTAGGCTGGTGGGGTACTATCTATAATAAGAGTGCTTTATCAAGGTGCAAGTACTGTAGGAGTAAGTGCTAGGCTTTACAGATAGAGAATAGTCTACTTGGGAATCAAGTAGAGATGAACTTTTCAGTTATAGGATATGCTGGTTAGATCAGCAGTACAGCTCGAGGAAGGTAGTTCTAAGGAAAAATTTGAAGAGTGGAATTTAGATGGCCCGAATAGTTTAACCTTGTTTAACCGCCACTGCTCTTGTGTGCAACAGTGGCAACGCCGCTTAGCGTGTTTTATAGCAGGGGGCTGAAGGGAGCTAGGAATTGGCCCAAAACGACCAATGGACTACTAGTTTCTGGCTGAAACTTCACCAAATCGGACAACAGTGCTTCCCACTCCCACTGGTAAGCAAAGAAACTTCCTCCTTCCTAATAAGGCAATGGATCAGTAACAGGAACTAAAAATCAGCAACTCTGAAACTGGCCTACTCTAGTTCAGTAAGGCGGAAAACAAGAGATTTTTTGTTTTATTACAGAGATAAGGAAAACAGACAGTAAATGCTATAAATGCTGTAAATCGGCTAGTGCACTTTAGTGTGTAGCCTACAGAAACAATTTGCAACAATTAGTAACTTAAAGTGCAATAAACAGTGTAAAATGCAGAAATCACTTAAAGTAGCAGTAAAACAGGCTAGCTTAATAACAGTGGGAAAGCCATAAAAATACTTATATCTGGTAGAAAGTCACTCTTTAGCTCTCTGCTGCTTGGATCACTCTGCAGGCCACCACGAGGATCTGTGCTGAGTTGGTACAAGCTGGAAAACGCGTGTTTAGCGTGTTTTATAGCAGGGGCTGAAAGGAGCTAGAATTGGCCCAAAACGACCAATGGACTACTAGTTTCTGGCTGAAACTTCACCAGTGCTTCCCACTCCCACTGGTAAGCAAAGAAACTTCCCTC
This sequence comes from Protopterus annectens, assembly GCF_019279795.1. NCBI lineage: Eukaryota > Metazoa > Chordata > Ceratodontiformes > Protopteridae > Protopterus > Protopterus annectens. Next base: position 143,792,717 of record NC_056745.1, on the reverse strand, counting down.
CTTCCTAATAAGGCAATGGATCAGTAACAGGAACTAAAAACAAAGCCCAGGGATCAGCAACTCTGAAACTGGACTACTCTAGTTCAGTAAGGTGGGAAAACAAGAGATTTTTTTTTTTTTTTTTACAGAGACAAGGAAAAACAGGCAGTAAATGCTATAAAAGCAGCTAGCACACTTGAGTGTGTTAGCCTACAGGTAAAATTAAGCAACAAATAACTTTAAGAGTGCAAAACAGTTAATCAACACAAAAACAGTTTAAATAGAATGCAGAGCTGTATAAACAGGCTAAGATGCAGTCGCTAAGCAGTAAATATTCAAAAGCCAGAAAAATACTTAAATAAGTTATAGCAAATACAGTTATAACAAATGCTCTGAAATATACTGTATATTTCCAATATGTTTGAGAAGGACAGTCAGAACACAAGAAGGTTCAGAAAAAAGTTTTGTTTTACTTTTTGAAAAGGAAAAAGGAGGAACAGAAGGCCTTATCAAATGTTCTCTCTGTATTAAGAAAATGAGCTAATGACACTAGACTGGGAGGTGTGTCACAGTAGGGGCAACTGCAAAGCCACCAAGTATAAGAGCAAGACACCAACAAGGAGGGAGGGTGGGACAAAATAGCCTAAGAAAGCACTACAGAGTCAAATGAAAGTTTTAAACAGATAAGGATTTGTGAAGATTCTGAATAGACAAAGTGCTTTATATATATTAAATTATAAAACAGTAATCTGTAAAATAATCAAAAGATACTTATATTTAAACAACTTCTCCAGCCTGCACTGTGTGCAAAGACAGAGACCCTACCAAAGTTAGGGCAAGACCAGAACAACAACTTTTTTTCTACAAGAACACAAAAGACCCAGCTCCCACTAGCCAAGAGATAATTACACAGGGTAAATGTTTCAGTTTATACAATAGCCTAAGACAGCAAAGCACTACAGAGTCAAATGAAAGTTTTAAACAGATAAGGATTTGTGAAGATTCTGAATAGACAAAGTGCTTTATATATATTAAATTATAAAACAGTAATCTGTAAAATAATCAAAAGATACTTATATTTTGTAGCTCAGTTGTCAAACAACTTCTCCAGCCTGCACTGTGTGCAAAGACAGAGACCCTACCAAAGTTAGGGCAAGACCAGAACAACAACTTTTTTACAAGAACACAAAAGAACCAGCCCCACTAGCCAAGAGATAATTACACAGAGTAAATGTTTCAGTTTATACAATAGCCTAAGACAGCAAAGCACTACAGAGTCTAATGAAAGTTTTTAAACAGATAAGGATTTGTGAAGATTCTGAATAGACAAAGTGCTTTATATATATTAAATTATAAAAACAGTAATCTGTAAACATAATCAAAAGATACTTATATTTTGTAGCTCAGTCAAACAACTTCTCCAGCCTGCACTGTGTGCAAAGACAGAGACCCTACCAAAGTTAGGGCAAGACCAGAGCAACAACTTTTCTTTTACAAGAACACAAAAGAACCAGCCCCCACTAGCCAAGAGATAATTACACAGAGTAAATGTTTCAGTTTATACAATAGCCTAAGACAGCAAAGCACTACAGAGTCAAATGAAAGTTTTTAAACAGATAAGGATTTGTGAAGATTCTGAATAGACAAAGTGCTTTATATATATTAAATTATAAAAACAGTAATCTTTAAAAATAATCAAAAGATACTTATATTTTGTAGCTCAGTTGCGGTCAAACAACTTCTCCAGCCTGCACTGTGTGCAAAGACAGAGACCCTACCAAAGTTAGGGCAAGACCAGAACAACAACTTTTTTTTACAAGAACACAAAAGAACCAGCCCCCACTAGCCAAGAGATAATTACACAGAGTAAATGTTTCGGTTTATACAATAGCCTAAGACAGCAAATCTCTACAGAGTCAAATGAAAGTTTTTAAACAGATAAGGATTTGTGAAGATTCTGAATAGACAAAGTGCTTTATATATATTAAATTATAAAAACAGTAATCTGTAAAAATAATCAAAAGATACTTATATTTTGTAGCTCAGTTGCGGTCAAACAACTTCTCCAGCCTGCACTGTGTGCAAAGATGTGTACATATATGTAATGTCTACCATAAACATATATATATATATATATATATATATATATATATATATATATATATATATATATATATATATATATTTTTTTAACATATATAAGTATTTTTTAACATTTTTATTAACATTTTTATTACTGTGTTATCATATTTTTTTTATTATATCATTCAATTATATTTATTTATGTTTATATATGTTAATTTTGAATATGCATTTTTAGGAATTTTTAGACATTGTGACAAACGTTTTTATTAGGTACATTTCCTTGGTCCCTTGGCCTATGATCCTATAATTAATTCAACAATAATATAACATATATATATACAAATAAATATATATATATATATATATATATATATATATATACAAATAAATATATATACATTTATATATATTTATATTTTTACATTTTTTATACACTTTTTATCTACACATTTTTAACACTGTAGTAATTTAAGAGTGTAGGATCGTGATATGTAGTTATGATATTTGGGTTTTTTATTTCTTTTCACTTATTTTTCAATTGCCTATGCTATGTTTCATAATATATTTTAATTATATAGTGTATGTATTGGTGGTATGTTGGATGGCTCTTTAAGAAAAGTTACACCAATTATTCAATTTGATTGCCAGCCCATTATATGGATATAAAAGATGTTAGCATTTTTTGTTTAACTGATTCTGAAGAAGTCTCCGAATGGAGACGAAAGCGCTCAATCAGTATTTATTCTTTGTTGTATTCTGTAGCTATATTAAACCTGTTTTAATCAACTGAATTGATTGTACTGGCTTCGTATTTTGGTTTACATTGGAATTCAGAGGACATCCTTTATTGTTCCCGGGGCTGCCATGTTTTTTGGTTTGGTTTTCCCACTTTTGTACAATCTACCTCAATTAGGAAACCTGGTACATGCAAATCTAAAACACCCTGAATCTTGTAGCCCGACACATGGGTCCAAAATCTCAAATATGAGCTCTTCCCAACTCCTAAGAGGTTTATAAATTAAGGACATGAAACCATTAAGCAGGAAATACTTGGCATAGAGCACCACATTTTTTACTGATATAAAGATGCTGATGTGTTCTAAGGTAGTCTGTATAAGTCTGCCTTTGTCTTGTAACCCTGTTTGATAAAGAACATTTGTATGTCTGTCCAGCCTATTGTCTAGCTTGATTTGGCATATGTTGATATGTTTAAAATGAGTTGCAGTCCATGGGTAGCAAAATTGGAAGTGTTAATGTGTGGGAGTAGATGGGAAAATATATACCAAGTCCATTCCTCTCAATCTGGAAACATCAAAAATCTGGACAAAGGCCCATGCAAAGTAGGTGCAACTGGTCAAAAATCTGTAAGCTGATTAGCATACATTTGCATACATAATTATGCAACCCACCCACTCTAATGGAACTGAGGGATCATACCAACATTCAAATGCAAATGAACAGACAAAAATACTAAACACAAAATATAACTTGACTGTGACATACACTATTTTGTGACTATGAATTTGTATGTCTGACTTTTTTTTTTAATTCAGTTTTGAGTGGTTCACTCTTATGCATGGGACCCTATCTATGTTGTATATCCCCTACACACAGAAGGCCCCAAAATAGTGACATATTTTAAATATTGCTCTTATAAACTTAGAATAGCAGAATTTGTGTTTGTATACATTTTCTAAAAGATATGATCTCTGAAACTCAAATAGATGTCATTATTTGGTCATTATTTAGTGACTTCAATCTTTTGTGATTTGCCAGAAAATCATAGATTTTATGACGAACATACCAAATATTTGAGGCAAAAATCTGAACATTTTGCAAAAATCTGTACAGTTGAGAGGTATGTAGCTGCCTAACAGACAAGTCACATACCAATTTATTATCTCACCCTTTGTGAAAAGATGCTACCCACCAAAACCTTGAGTCTTACTTGCCCTAAGCAACATTGCAGGTATCTTGATAAATGTATTGAGAGGCCATGTTTCTAAAAATGTGGAGGTTATAAAAGCCCATTTGTACAGCAAATATTAATTGCAAAAACCCATTGGGGCAAGCTTTTTTCAGGGCTGACCAGGAGTGCTGTCCAATTAAGTGGTTTGGCTTAGAGTATCTCGCACAACAGGCAGGCAGATGCTGGTGGAATCAAACCTTTGACTACAGAATGAAACTCACCTACTCACAGCCTTAAACCTCTGCTGTAAACTGTAGATATATATATATATATATATATATATATATATATATATATATATATATATATATATATATATATATATATACACACACACACACACACACACACACACACACGCATACATATTTACCTACATATGCACACATGCATGACATTTTACACACACACGCATGCACATATAAAATGAATGGAAAATCTTGCTTTGGTAGTTGCAGAAAATCTTAAAAACTACAAACCAATTCAAGTTTAAATGATTGGTACACCTGCATGACACTGGACTGAGCAAATCACCAGCACATCAGTTACTTTTGAGCATAGAAATGTTAACAAAAGACAAAAATAATAATAAAAACTGCTCTTAGGGAGTAGGAATTCCTTAATAAAATGTCCAACAATATTCACATGAAAGTAAAAAAGGAATACCAAGACACAGTCTAGTCTTCACAAACAGCAGGCAGTCAAAAAAGTTAAAACTGAGCTTTAATAAGTCCAGAGGTTAGTGCTTTCACAATGTGTCTCATTATTTTTTCAGAATATAACAGAAATAAAACAGTCAGCATTTTTAAACATCAAGCAACCAATCAAAACACATAAAACTGACAATCAATTAACTAATCAACGTAGGCTTCTTAACTTCAAGAATGGATTACGTGAAACCCTGTCATTTAACCAACTCCCTCTATCAGCACACATCCTTCTAATCCTTCTGGCTTCAACAGATTCTATATGTGTTTTAATGTCACCCATCTGTTCACTCTCTGATAGTACGTCTACTGCCATAAATTTAAATATATGGCTACTATCCCTTTCTGTAACATGTTTCGCCAGTGCATTACTTGTAGATGAGATGAGTATGTGGTATAAGTGCTCTCTAATTTGTGCTCTGAGTTCCCTATCTGTTTTACCTAGGTAAAATGCTTGGTATTCCTGGCATACTGACAGGCAAACCACATGCTTAGTGCTACAATCAGCTAGACCTTGGAACTTATATAAATATCCTGTATCAGGATGTAAGAACTCAATGGATGGATCTTACTGCTAAAGTGAAGTGACATCCTCAGGGCATTGTTTTTGGTTTGTTCAGCAGGCACTACTATATTATCTCTTTTAGTGAAGTATGGCTTTGCTGGACTCCCCCCCCCTCATGTTTTTGTCCTTATTTAACTCTGATGACACATCATTGTCTTTGTAACCCCTATCGCTAAACATATTACCTAATTTCAACAGTTCTCGGTCAAAATCTTTGTCATCTGCATGGAGTCAGTATACCCTCATGCCCTGAACTACTACCACATTCCAAAAAACATGGGTTTACAGACTGGTGGATGGGATTGCAATATTGTGTTAAAAATAGAAAGAGAAAAAAATTATATATACCAAGCATGATAAATGTAGAGGGAAGTAAGGATGTCATAAAATACTGGGGACAACCCAAAACATGTTTTTTTTTTTTTGGAAATGAAGGATATTAGGACATTGAATTTGATAAGTATCTGTGATAAAAGAAAATGTTACATTTGATGGGAAATGGGACAGGATGCAAAAAAATGTGAACTGAAATATTATAAATGTAATAAAACTGGACATTTATGGATGGATTGCAAAAATGAAAATAATAAAGAAGAAGAAAATGAAGAAATTTTAAAAGTATTAGAAATAGAAGAAAATTAGATAAGAAAAAAATAATAAAGAGGCCATAGAAGAAGCTTCTGAAATAAATTATGATGACAAAAACTGAGAAGCAATAAGACAAAAAAATTCTATTAGTAAAAGAGTAAAAGGCAGAAGAAAGAAAATGTAATGGGATAAGTACAAAAGCAAAAAGAAAGGAAATGGAAGAAAAAGAACATCCGTACAGCTAATAATTGGGCTCGATATAATGGTTATGGTATTTGACTTACAGACACAAGGTACAAGGTTTGATTCTCTCCTTCAGGATGGAAATTGGCTAGGCTTAGCATAACAATTCCCTCTGAACCTATGAAACCATGAATGTAAGGAAAAGGGAAAAATGAACATTTTAGAGTGTTTTCTACAAATGTGAATAGTATTAAGAATTCAGTAAGAAGAACAGGGATTTTGGAGTGGTATAATACATGTGATGTAACTGTACTTATATTGGAAGGCACAAGAAAGATTACAAACAGAGAAACTAGGGGGAGGAAAGATAATCGGGAATTTGGGAAATGATAGATGTTCTGGGATAGCCATATTCTATAGAAATACAGTAGAGATATTAGATGTAACTTTAGCAAAAAATGGAAAGAGTAATCATTGTAGATTTAAAATGGAAAGAACAAGTCTATGGAATTATAACATATGCTTATACTAATTGTAAAGAAATGGTAAGCTTATTTCATTAGATTATAGACTATGTACTGATAATTATGAATATTATAATAAAAGGAGACTTTAATCATGATTTAAGAGGCAAGCATAAAAAAAAGGAAATGATATAAGAAAAATGTTAGAAGTTCTTAGTAGATAGGGTAAGTTTTTGGGACAAAAATTCATGGACTTACAAAAGGGGTATGCACAGAAAAGAAACAGATGATTTTATAGTATCAGAAAGTTTAGTTGTTGGAGAAAGGGAGGCAATTGAAACAAGATTTTTTTTCGATCATCTTGCAATATGACTAGAGATAAAGGAAAACAAATGAACTATATAAAAATAAGCAAAGGAATAAAAAGGATAAACGAGAAAGCATGGAACGAAGAATGAAAGGGATTAGTAATACAGTTATGAAAAGATTATATTACTATGAGAACATTTTATAAAAACTGGTCTGAATAGTGGATGGTATTTAAGAAAATACAAAAAAAAATGTTTTTTTACAGTGGTAATATAATGTGATAAAAGCAGAGAAAGAAAAACATAAAAGAACATATAATGATGCACTGGAAGATGTAAAATATAATGATAGAAAGTATTTTGACAAAAAAAGAATTGTATAAAAAAGTCAATAAAAATACAAGAACTGTTATATAAAAAGATATTTATAACTACACTGACATACAAATACAGGATGCACATTTTGAGTTGTTAAGCAAAATAGTAAAGGAAGGTGGTAGCATAATGAGAGAAATAAAAGATGTTAAAGGAGAAATAAAAAACTCTGGAAAAGATTATGAATAATGTAGTATAATATGTACAACACATGTTTAAAGAAAAAAGAAGGTAGATAGAAAACATGGAAAGATATATCAAAACAAAGAAGTTAGATACATGAAGCCAGATAAAGAGTTGGAAATGAAGATTTATATACTCAGATTACATAAAGGATGTATAAAATAGTTAATGACTCTATAACTTATGAAAGGGTCTCTAAACATGAAACCACACTCATATGCAAACATTCCTAACCCTGAAAATGTTGACATCTGATGCAGTCATCAGAAACCTGGTTCAAAGCTATGGAGAGCACCCCAGCCTTACCTATTATGTTTGGTTACTCATCCTATCATACATTCAGATCCCCACCATCAAACTGTGGGCAGTAAAGCCAAAGGAGGTGGAGTTTCAATATACATTAAAGACATACACACACCCAGGCTGGTCAAACAGTAAGACACACAGGAGACAATCCAGGTGCAGTTAACCATTGACAAGACCCCTATTCAAATCATAGCTAGCTACTGGCCCCCAAATCTGACTCAAGATGCCCAATTCACCTATTTGGACCTGTTCAAATCTATTAAGATTCAACCCTTTACCCTGATCCTGGGTGACTTTAACTTCCCAAACATAGACTGAAAGAACTACTCATGCCAGAACACAAATGCCCAGAGATTCCTTGATTTTGTCAATGCAAATGCCTTGGAACAGCTAGATGATACCCCCACAAGGGGTGATAATATATTGGACGTGGTATTAACCAACATGAGTAACCACTGCAGCATCCCTACAGTATTATCCTCCCTGGTAAGATCCGACCATAAAGCGGTCACTTTTGAAGTCACCATCTCTCCCAACCCCCCCTCTAGCTAGGATCAGACATAAAAACTTCTCCAAAGCTGATTACAACCTCCTGAGGGATGGTATAAACAGCTTCACAGCCCCCTCTGTAGGAACTGGCACCACTATCCAAAACTACACCAAATCACTATAGGAGCATTTATATAGATGCCTGAAATCAGGAATACCCAACAGGACTAAATAATCCTCTGTAAGGAAGAGTAAACCTATCTGGTGGACATCTGCAATAAATAAACTCTATAACAAAAGAAAAAAATTGCTGTCCAAGACCAAGAAGGAGCAGGTGCCCAATTGGAAGCAATGTCTTCTTAGCCAGAACAAGTAAATAAGAGCACTAGTGAAATCCTCCAAAGCAAACTTTGAGTCCGGATTGGCCACATCTACTAGAGACAATCATAAGGCCTTCTTCACGTATGTCCACAACCTCAAAGGAAGCACCCAGATTTGTTCAAAACTGGTGGTTAAGGACACCACATATACAAATGCCGTAGATACAGCAAACTTGCTGGCTGACAGATTCAGTGAAAACTTTACCCCTCTGTCCCCCCCATTAGTAAATCAGGACATCCCCAGTATCTGCCCCCCTTCCCTTTATATCAAGGGAACAGGTTATCACTGCTTGCTCAAAGGCAAAAAATACAGCCTCCATGGGACCCGATAGCATCCCAGGCTGCATCCTACATGAACTCAGGCAGGAACTTGCAGCACCATTAGGCACCCTATTCAACCAAAGACTGAGTACTGGCTTCATCCCAGCTGAGTAGAAGACAGCCACTGTCATCCCTTTACGCAAAGGTGGAGCGTCCACCGATCCCAGAAATTACAGACCCATCAGCCTAACTAGCCTGACCTTCAAGGTCATGGAACAGATTATCATGGACCTCATTAACAAGAACATTGGCAATCTCCAAACACTTGATCCCAAACAGTTTGGCTTCATCAAGGGGAGGTCATGTCTGCTAAATTTGCTCGACTTCTTTGAGACATTCACCAAAGCTATGGACGAGTGGAAGATGGTGCACACCACCTACCTTGACTGGGCCAAAGCCTTTGACAGTATTCCCCCACTCAGGCATAATAGATAAACTGTCTCAACTAGCCATCAATCCATATGTTACCAGATGGGTAGCAAACTGGCTCACTGATAGAACCCACGCAGTCAAAATAGGGGAAGCCACCTCAAACAGTCGACCCGTAACAAGCGGCATATCCCAAGGTTCGGTCTTGGGGCCTCTGTTATTTAGGATATACTTTTCTGAAGTGCAGGCCCAAACCAGTGGGCTATGGCTGACCAAGTTTGCAGATAACTGCAAGCTGGGTGCTGTCATCAATTCCCCTAGTGATGTGGACATCCTTCAAGAGGGTCTTACTCAGACAAATGACTGGTGCCAGAAACATGGCCTCAATCTGAATACCAAAAAATGCATCATCATCCCCTTTGGGGATTACCAAATTAAAAACAATGTCCTAAGCACTCAATCAGTCATGAGTGATTTGGGCACCCAGTTTGATAGCAACCTGACTTTTGACCACCATGTTGCTTCCATTGTATGGAAAGCCTTCTACATGGTGAACCTTATAAGTAAGATTATCTCATCCAGGGACAAGGAGGTCATAGCATCCCAGTATTCTTCCCTTATAAGGCCCATTATTGAGTACAATGCCCCTTTCAGCATGTACCTTGCAAAGCACATGCAGCAACTGGAGAGACCACAGAGGTTCCTCACCAGGAGAATCCAGGGCCTCAAACATCTACTATACACAGATAGGCTAAAATCCCTACCCTCTACTCAGTTTCATACAGACTCCTCAGAGGTGAACTCTGTCTGGCATACAAGGCGATCACGGACCCCACCTTGATGGGACTGCTGCATATCCGCAAGTCAAGCTTCACTCGAGTAACCCACATGTCCGGCCTCAACCTGGTCTGTGACATCAACAAGACTTGTTGGCAGGACAGATTTGTGTCCCAGAGACTCCCCCATCTATGGAATAGACTCCCTCTCTACATCAAGCAGAATACTTCTTTGCCCCTTTTTAAGCACAACTTGGATAACTGGATGGGAAACAGAAAATATACCCCTGGGATTCCATCCATGTCCCTGCTGGACAGGGGAATCAGGTGCTGATTTGTCCAAACATGGGCTAAGCTCTTGGTTAGGCTTATAAGGACCTCAGGGCCAATAGCCTAGTAACCTCCTATGATCCTATGATCCTATATGGGTGCAGACCCAGATGGAATAGGGCATGAAATGTATAAAAAAATTAATGGACTGGCAAAACAATATTTTTAAAGATTTTGAATGAATGGTTAAATGAATGTTTTATGCATAAAGAATTATGTAGTGGAATACTTACATTTATAAGGAAGAAGAAAGATTGAAGACAGTTAAAAAACTAGAGACTGATAGTATTGAAATATAATGAGTATAAGACCTTTATGAAAATAATACAAAAGAAATTTGAAACTAAAAATGGAAAATATAGAAGATAGTATATACAGTATAAAGAGAAAGAGTTGTCAATAATTATTAATGAAAGATAGAGAAATTGTGGATGATATGAATAGAAAAGTACAGTTTCAGCCCGAACTAAAGAGTATAGCCTGATCGCCAGTCGGGCGCACAGACAGATATTGGTAGCCGTCAGAGGCCACGCGCGAAAACCGGCAGCCATATCCAGTCTACAACGTCAGGCGCTATCAGAAGACAATCTTCTTCAAAGCCCCAATACTCAGAGCGACGAAAATTCACTCAAAAATATACTTGCTATAAACAGAACAATCATATATTAACCAAAATGAAACTTAGAGGAAGGAGGCTGCCAACACCCACTAAATGGAGGAAGGTCAATCTACATTTAAAGGAGGTAAACAAACAGGACATAGGGAGGTAGGGTTGCACTGCTGCAATGTACAGAACTGTAGAAACTTCAGCTTCCATTACTACCTACTCTAAAGTCTTAGTGAAGCAGGACCAAACAACTTGCAAAATATCCAAGAGGGCTGAAACCATCTCAGAAAAAGAGAAGAAGAGATAATGCAACAGAAAAACTGCACCGAAGGAATCCAGCCTGCTTCCAATATAGTAGAGAAGATGCAGATATGAGAATGTTGCTGAAGTGGAGCCAGCCCTGTCCTAATGACAAAACCATCCAGCTCCTTGGTCGTGAAAAAGGCCCAGTGGCAGAGTGCCCTAATTGAATGCAATGGGATCCAAACAACTAACCAAAATGCAAGGCTTGCCTCAACTAAAAATAAGCAAAAGAAAACACCTTTATAGTTTGTTGCCAAACCAAGTAAAACAAACAACTCCTGCGCAAAAAAAACTTTAGAAACATCTAACTGATATAAAATTTTCCTTTGTACACCTACAATGCATAACTTGTATCCAATATTATACCTTTAGTATAAGAAACACTTTAAAAATTTGACAAATTAAAAGAAGGAAAGGTACGTAAATGAACCTCATCCCAGAGGAAGCCCAAAAGAAACCACCTGCCAAGCAAAGGAAGCAATCCAGACACCCTTCTTTCCACCCCTAATGAAAAACAAGGAAAAGCCTAAGACTTGCATTGCTAATTCAGCAGTCTTTCCAGAGCTCAAAGGTTGTATCAAGTATTAGCCCAATAAAAAAATTGAGAAAGAGTATTCATAGTTGGCACAAAACTGAGAAAAGGTTAAATCTTTAGCCCTCTAAGAAACTGCTTTGGAACAAAGGAAGCCTCCGGAATGGTGGGTCACACTAGATGCGAAACAATGGTGTTGCAGCATGAAATAGAGAGGAAAAAAACAAAACCCACGTCCAGTAACTCAATAAGATATTGAAGAGCCATACCTCATTAAGAGATGTGAAATCACAAATTTAAATTAGGCTCAGAAATCTCCAAAATTTGCTTTACTCCAAAATAAGATCTCTCAAATTTTTTGCTTTGAGGAAGCAAAATAATCACATTTTTCAAGGCATAAATCTCAGCTTTTTGCTGAGCATAAGACCTGATATGCCAGTTTGTCAGGAGGAAGAGAGTGACCACATTAATTTCAACAGAGAGAGTGCCAACCTGCTGAGATGAAAGTCAAAGGTTAAGCTGATAGAGGATTTTACCTCCTGCCGTAGCCATGAGACCAGTGACTGCGAGGTAACAGATCAGCTATCCAATCATGAGGATGAAAGAGGAGAAACTATTTTCCTGTACTGAAGAGCAAAGAGCCTTTTTCAAACATTTGTGAAGGTTTGCCTTACTGACAAAGTGGCCACTTTCTGGAACACTAGATGAAACCCTTTGTGAGCTGTGTGGAAGTACACCCAACTGGAATACATACATACAGATGAAAAGGAGTTCCTGAAAATAGAATGTCTTCTGTAATATGAAGGCTGGGTTTCCACTTGAAAGGATGGATGAAATCTCTGCTGAACAGATCCGGCGAAGAGTCAATGTCTGCAGCTGGCAGATGCCTTGCTGCTTAGAGAAGATTATGAAGTTGCAGTTTACACTTCTGAATCATTGCATGACAGTGCTCTGGATAAGAACCTGTTCCCTTGTTTGTTGAAACCTGCTTGATGGAGCAAAATTTTGTTATTTCATGTTGTGCCCTGGAAGAAGAATGTTGTTTGTCCCTTGCATGCCCTTAACTGGGATGAATGTATCCCTTTATGCTGATATGCTACTCTTGTAGTATGTTGGCTACCTTGTGTTGCTATCCTGCCCTGGAAGTCTAACTCTCCAAACATGTTGAATGCCTCCTCTGTCGGTAAATCTCATATCACTTATAAGATATCATAGTCATGGGCCACTAGCTCCTATTCCTGGAGTGACACTCAAAAATTTACTTGAAGGCAATCTGACCTTTGAATGCAGTAAAATGAATCCAAAGAAATACATACAGTGACATGTGAGATCATATTCTAGAAAGGCATATGCAGTTTTCATGCAGAAAATACTCATACAGCATGCAATTTTAATGACATTCTCAGTGGACTGTCTCGTAGAGTGCAATAGTTTGTGCGATTGGAAGACATTAACTCTGACACCCTCAGTTCAGCATCCGGGGTTAACTGTAAAGACTGGTCTCACTTGCTGAAGTGATAGTTGGGCTGGCGGGACTCAGATTTGGGGTACTAGACCTACTTATGCTTTTCACAGTCACAGAATGTATCTAGCCACTGCTATAAGACATAACAGATGCTGTAGATGGTCTATCTTTTCTTGAGTTGGTACTAATAGAGCCTGACTAAATAAGATGCAGAAGCAAGTCCTCATAGCCTGAAGTAAGCTTAGATTGAGCCCAGAGAAGGTGTGAATTGAAAGGGCGTCACTAGGAGCCAAACCTTGTAGGCAGAATGCTAATGTAGGGATAGAGCCTTGTCCGATACTAAGCTCCCAGTAGATTAGCCCTGAGGAACACATGAAGGTAAGCTCTTGAGATCTAAAGTTACCATCCAGTGATCTTTGCCCAGAGATAAAAAAATATTGTTGTAACGGCACCTTGAACTTCTCTGGGTCCAGCTGTAAGTTGTTGAGGAGAGATAACCAAACAGAGTCTCTGTGTTACCCTCTAACTTGGTACACCTTGGTAACCTGTTCTGGCGTCCTAGGCCCAAACTGACAATGTCCAAAGAGAACGTCTAACACCCAAAGGTCCAAAAGAGTGTAATGTCCTTTTCCACAGACTCAAAGAGAGCGTCCTCATTGAAAGCTGCCCTTTCTGAATCTACCTGCCCCTGTTTGCGCAGGTCACACCCTGGCCCTACGAAATATCAAGTCTGCCTCACCTTTGAAAGAGAGCAGGTTCACTCCTAGACTAGGCCCTGACCTGGAATCAACTGCCCCACCATCGCCTTCCCCTGGGTCAGGCCTACCAAGCCTTGACCTGCCACACCTCCACCCCTTAGCAGGTACAATTTCTACTATACTTCGTGCTCCTACCTGCCACCTTCTTAACTTGTGCCTCCTGAAACTTTACAAACTAGACTAAAAATCTGCACAAACATGTGAATGTAACAACACTCCTCTCCTCTTCTTTTAACAAAACTTTGTCTTGCTGCCCTCAACCAGGCATGTGATCCTCAACCAGGCATGCCTAGTGGGCATGCTCAGCCCAAAGCGCCACCGAAGCAGCACAAACAGCAAAGAACCACATTGTGCCACATGCTTGCCCACACACAGCAACTTCACAAGCAATACCATCAAGTCTTTACACATAATAAACTAAACCAGCATCCACCTGATACAGCCAATTCAAGCAGGAAATAATTTTGTAAAATGATGAAACTGACAATTCAACGCCATTCATACCTAGAGGCTGATAATCTACAGCTCTCCCTCCCACCTGGTCAACCCACTTTTTTAACCAGAAGGATTAACGCCAGGATTTCTTTGTCTGTGGGAACAGGATTTTCTAGGCCAGAGTCTTAAACACCTTTAGTCCGCCTAGACTTTAAACATATACTTCCCCTAGCCCTCAAAGTATATAGTACCTATCAGGTTTTAACAGGAGCAGGAAATCAGGGTTCAGGGAAGATTCTAACAAAAAAGCCATCTCCCACACAGCCAACCCAGGGTTGTCTAAACAAATACTATGCTAAGGTAAGAGCTAAATTCCCTAACTGGGGTAAAAAAGAATTCCCTAAGCCTCTTCCTTCCCATTGGTAATCCCTCAAAAAACATCTTCTCTCTAGTGAAAATAGCAGAGAGTCTAGGAAGGCAAAATCCTCTCAGCCACATCTCAAAATCTTCCTGCCCATCATCTGAATCAGAATCAATCAGAAGCCCTTTAAGCCCTGAACCCTGAAATGCAGAAGCCTTTCCACTCTAGGCCTAATATCAGAGGGCCCATCCACTCTAGGCCTCTCATCAGTAAATCTATAGAATAATCTTTTAAGCACATGTTTTCTAGGCACAGAGACCGAAGGCTCTTAAGCCCAGAACTGAAGCTGAAGTTGGCCTACCCTTAAAAGAGGGCTTGGGCCTACCTAGAGAGAGTTCTGGCAACAGAAGGGAGGAGGGAAGAATTTGTGCCAAGCCCCCAGCCCAGTTACCTGCCCTGCTCCTGAGGATCCTGTAACAGTAAAGTTTCTGTTCCTGGTACTCTGCAAATAGAAACTCCTGGCCTCTCCCCCACTGGAGCCCTCTAAGAAACTCAACCCGTCTCACCGGACTGCCCATCAACCCTAGGTTAAACAGTTTGTCCTGCGCTCTTCCTGCGTTTCTTGGATTGGCTGGGCGAGCTGACATCGACGGCATTTTATAATTAACACTGGTTATCCACTAATCTGGCACCTCCTAAACACTCTCTTGTATCTTAAGAAGCAGCCTAGCACAACCACGGGCAACCAACAACGCCGTGCTCAGGCAGTGTAAAGTAAGGTGTACGGTAACGGGTAGGAGGTATTTGTTTCCCAATTTGTACAGTTATTCAGCTTTCTGACATCCCGTTAAAACCGAGGGTTAAAAAAATATCAATAACGGGTACTTAGCCAACTCCTGATTCGGGTGGTCTCTGCTCGGTTTGAGATATTTCAGAACGCCTAACCTGCACCTGCAAAATAAAACTGCTTCTGCGGCGGATCACAAAAAGAAGAGATGTAGATATGCCGCCATGCGCATTGTAGTACCCTGGCATTGACGCGTCGGTCTAATCGCCCTGCGACGCCAGCCTACTCTCCTGGGTATTCGACACGACTGCGACTATACCCACCAAGTAAGGACTGCAGCAATGGAAGACGAAGAACATCTAAATGAAAATCATGATAGGCATTTCATATAATTGGACATGAAATCGCACGGGTAATAATGAAAGAATATAATATAAGTGAGAATGTTAGGAAATTATGTATGTCAGCATATAGTAATAATAAAGTAAAAATATTTGTAAATGGCTGTTTAAGCCAAGTGGTGCATATGAAGAGTTGTGTAAGACAGGGATGCCCAATGAGTTGTACATTCTTTGCATTAGTTATGAATGTGATAGTATGTGAAATAAATTACAAAATGAAGGAGGCAGCATATACAACACCTGAAGGGTTAAGAATTCCTTTTCTGTTAGCATATGCAGATGACATTATGATAATTGCAAAAAAACATTTGTATAACAGAAGTAATAAGTTGCACAAACGAGTGTCTAGAGCTGATAGGGATGGCTTTAAATAAAGAGACAAGTAAAGGTTTATGTCATGCAGTAAAGATAAGGGGTGTATATTTTACAGTAAATGCAAATTCTGTGTTTGGGAATACGGATATAAGTAGAATTCAATGGGAAAAAACAATAGAAGAAATAAAACAATCCTGCCTTTTGTGGAGAACATATAAATTATTATTCATAAAAAGGCTAATTGGATAAATTCAGTAGTAATGGGAAAATAGTGTACTTAGCAAGTGTATTTATGTTGCCAAACAGAATTTGAAAGGAATTATTGCAGATATATATTTTTTCATTTATAAGGGGTTCTAGATTAAACCTAGTAAAAAGAGGAGTTTTATATGTAAATATAGAGGAAGGAGGTTTAGGGTTAATTAGCCCTGTGTATATGCTGCTTCATTAAATTTGCATAAAGTGTTAAAGTAGATAAATAAAAATGATGAGTGATTAGTTCTAAAATTGTATAAATATAAGTGTGACAAATCTGAGGGCATGGTAAAAAGAGTAAAAGAGAATAAGAGTGTATAAATGAAATAAAATGTTACCAAGAAAAAAATGTTTTTGTGAAAAATAAAAATTGATGATATAAAAAAATTGGAAAAGTATGGTACAATAATGTAATTATAAAACATTACTATGTAAAACAACTGGAAAATCAAAGAGATGACAAAATTAAAGCTATAAAATAAGACGCAAATAGTGTAATCAGAAAATAGAATGTCAATTGTTTTTTGTGGAGACTGGTAATAGATAAATTACCAGTAAAAGGAAATATACTATATAAAAAGAAAAGTGATTGAACATATTTACATTGTCAAGGATAAAAAGTATAGAACATGTTTTCTGAAATGTAAAAGAGTAAAAAAGCTATGGGACAAATTATGTAAAGGAGATTTTTCAAAGCTATAAAGGAAGTGGATAAAATAAAATAAAGAATATGTTAGAAGAACAGATAAAAGTTATTTTATGTGATATGGGTGATATGAATGAAAGAATAAGTTAAATTATGCTTAATGGTAAATGGATTTTAGCAACAATATTAAGTAAAATCAGATGGTGGTTATGTAAAAAAGGAGTGGGGGTCTAATAGGGATTAAAATTTTGTATGATTGTAAAGGAAATTATGAATATGCATAAATATATTTTTATGTCTACATATTTGTACATATTAAATATTTGTAAATATGTAAATCTGCTGTAAATAAGAGTCATTTTGTATATAAATGAAGGACCCCCTATTCTTTTCAATAGGTGTCATGGGATCTTTTACATCCACTTGAGCTACCACAAACTCAAGCAGATGGGGCCGTGACTTAAAGTCTTATTCGATGGACAACATACTCAGAAGTGTAGCCCACCCCCCATGTTGCACTGCAGTGTCAGCAATTGATTTACCTGGTGTGGGGATAGAACTCACAGCCTACTGTACCAAAGTTGAACGTGCTAACTTGTTGCACAACTGACACTGCTAAGTTGCTTATATATTTTAACTTAAAAAATTAACATGTTTGTTTTATGTTGACTCTGTTCAATCGCTCATCTTTAAGGGGAGAGTACTGTGATTTTTCTTATGTTTGGCCAGATTGCTGTAATGTTTTAATACTTGCACCCAAGTCACACTGACAATATTAAATGCTGCACTATGTGATTTAAGAAACTCCATAACAAAATCTGTTTGGAAGAGAGCTCCTTTTCCCCTTCTCTGTTGTGGCAATGAGTACTCTAGCTTCCACCCCCATTATCAGTATGAGCAGTACATCCAGCATGAACATATATGGCTTCACACAACTAGTAAATAGCCCCATACATTATAGCAAGACATCAAACTCCGTATTGGGCTGGATCCTAGCATTAGAACCTAGTAAACTGACCACCACAGGTACAATGCCAGGCTCTCTCAGTGACCATTTCCCAATTTATACAACCAGACATTTCAAACATCCACTTAAACCATATGTTTATAAAACAACCAACCTGTCCAAGTTTAACCCAGAAATATTCATTACTTCCCTATCATCTATTAACTGGAACGTCCTAAAAATCACCCCCTTAGATGATGCTGTAAATTAGTTTATTTCAACTTTCCTATATATCCTAAATCGACTTGCACCTCCTAGAAGGAAGAGACTAAAAACAAATAATGCAAGATAGAGAGAAAGCATAGAAAGAATGTCAAAAATGTAAACACAATATCTCAAACTTCAGAACGTTCCTCAACTGTACTAAAAATCAAATACATGAAGACAATAAACTAACCTATAACAACATTTAGAAAAATAATAAACCCAACCCTTAAACATTCTGGTGAACCATTAAAAACATCTTACATCCCAGCCATAAATTCAACCCTAACCCCTTTCCCAGTAACTTACCACTTGAAACTGCAGTAGAATTATACTCTCTAACCAAGGATACCCCATCATCTAATCCCAAGACTGCCCAACAGCCATGCATCACCACATCCACTTTTACCTTCAATCCTGTGCCCACATCCTAAATAAAACTAATCTAAAACAAACTCAAACCATTCTCGACTTCAGCTGATAACTTTCCAAGTCAGTACCTTAAAAGAGCAACCACTATCATTGCGTATCCTTTCTCAGTTCTTATAAATAGATTAATCCATAAATCCCGCATTCTCCCTCTCTGGAAAAAGTCACACATTATCTCTCTACGCAAAGGAGGAAATTCAACAGACATTACTAACTTTAGACCTATGGCAGTCTTATCCACTATTTCCAAAATACTTGAAAAATGTATTCAAAATCAATTGCTTAAGTGTCGCCTGCAGGAATAACCCTTATCTCCCACAGAACATGGATCCCGTCTCTCTCATAGTACTAACACTGCATTTTTAACATTTATAGATAGTCAATACAGCTAGTGATAATGGCAAACTGGTCTCGAACAATGCTATGATAAAGTTGCTAAATTTGTAACAAATACCCCTTTTCAGAACCCCCCCCCCCCCAATATATAGCACTAAAAAGCCTAAATTGGTTGGAACTACCCCACTATCAAACATATACACGGCTTCTTACCATCACTACAATTATCCAGCATCCATCTGCTTGTCTGGTACTAAATATCTTTCTACACAACTATGTCCCCACTCAGTCATTATGATCCAGTGACCAAAAACTTCTCTGTCCACAAACCTATTAAATTTGCTGGTCATGCACTGTACTCATACCATGTTCTTAAGGCCTGCAACTCCTTGCCTATATCTACCATGTCAGTAGCCTCACTTCAGTCTTTTAAAACCATTCTGAAAGATTTCCTAGCCAAAATCTGGCTCTTCTCCTGCTCAAACCCAGGATAAACTATATCCCTAAACATGACCAAGTGCATATTTATACCTTACACCTCCTCACACCCCCTTCATTACTCAGTTCCTAACTTCAATCAGATTTTCTCCCTCTGACTCTATCTAATATGCTATAACCATGCTTTTTTCTTCACTTCACATTGCAGTTCCTCTTTGTATTATGCCAACTTACCTTTAATTTCTCTAAACTAGCTTAATTTTCTCTAAATATTAAGTTATTGCCATATAAGCTGGATCTATTATAACCAATGCTTTCACATTAAGTCTAATTTAGTATAATTATTTAAACTCTAGATGTTTTTGTATTATTTTTAAAGCTTGTAAAATTTTTGTTCTTGAAATGTTTTTGTAATACTTTGGAGCTTTTCTCCCCTGGTCTCTTCTGAAAATGGGCACCTACACCCAGTTGGACTTTCCCATTCTTCAAATGTCAACAAATAAAATTAGATAGATAGATAGATAGATAGATAGATAGATAGATAGATAGATAGATAGATAGTGATTCCTAGCTGAAAGCAAAATGGTTTTCTTTAAAGGATGACTTAATAGCTGGCTGTTTATGGGCTCTTGGATTGTCCAAAGACAGTGACATTAGCATAGACTGCTGAAGGTCCTTTGTTCAAGTACAAGTCAAAAGACTAAATTTTCTTTTCATAGTCCATGATTTCAATATTGCCTTTATAGAGGTTTCAACACATTTGTGTGTGTGTGTGTGTGTGTGTGTGTGTGTGTGTGTGTGTGTGTGTGTGTGTGTGTGTGTGTGTCTAATATGACACTATCAGCAGTATGAACTACTGAAACTGGATCTCATAAAATAACTTATCAACATTTTAGAGGCTTGGTAGTTGTTTTTCATATGGGCTTCAGGCTAGCACCCCTCATCTCTAAATCTTTAAATATACTAACTTCAAAGTTGGTCCTTCTCACCTAAAACAAAATCTAATTCTGTATAAAAAACACCTTTTTCTTTTCCTCTGAGGTTGTGCTACCTTAGATTTAGATATGTATAATCTAAGTGTGAGCAAAGTCCTTAGACTGATGACTAGCATGGCAGGACAGGAAGACTGATGACTAGCATAATGACTGCTGTCAGGTACAGAAGAGTAACTATCATATTTTTGGCAAAGGTTCTCACTGCTGTACCATCTCCTAAACAGCATCTAAGGAGTCCGTTGACTTCCTGACAAGAGTGGTGTGTTTGCATTATGCTGTTACAGCTGCTGGACATGGTGTAACACAACTCACTTAGACTGCTCCATAGTCTTTATGAAGAGTATCTCCAGATTGTGATCAGTGTCATGTAGGCCAGTGTTGCACAGGTCTGAGAGGCGATACTATCATTCAAGAATGGTGTGTTCTGTGGGAGAACATCACCTGTGGTTATGCTCAGAGCATCTGTAACATTGGCTACAGTGGCTTGTGCCTCCTGGTCACAACACATGATGTACATTATAGTGACTATGCAGATCACCACTGCTATCATGGCACCAAATGTCAAAGGATAGTAATCCATGGAAGTGGATCCCTGCATGACATTGTGTCTGTGCCCTCCGACACATTCTGTCACACAATTATCTTACACCTCCATAGCCAAACCTACACATGAAGTCACACAGCTGCTGTTTGGTGCAGGGCTACAAACTGACAGTGCATGCACCACAGCTGTGCTAGGATTGGATGATGCACTATAGTGACATCATAAAGATCATTGTTTTCATGCACACACCCTGACAGCATGACATCAGGTGCAGCAGCAGTCACTAACCTCCAAGAATGGACTTGAGTGAATGTTATTAGCCATGTAGGAAGCAAATGGACTGAAGCCACATAAGGCAGCCTCTGCTTTGCAGTCAGGTGTTCGTATCTGGAAACAGGAGTTTGACGTGCTTGTCAATGTGGCTGTTTTACTGGATGGTGTCACCATTGTAAGGGACAGCCCTGTTTAATCAAAATGCTTCTTCAGAATAACAACTGCTATTACAAAAAGATTTAAAAAGATACATACACACCTAATCTAAAACTAAATAACTACGTTCAAAATCTCATAGTTATGCTGCCTTCATTTTTAAAATACACTTATGCAATTCACAAAGAAACAATGGGAGGCTATATATATGTATGACTCCTAAATATGCAAAAAGTCTAGAAGGTTTGGGGTTTTTGCTTGGAAGTGTTTGCATAGGTATTTTTATACTCCAAGCAGACTCCAAAAATAATTTTTCCTCAGGTAGATGGCAAATGTTGAAGGTGTGATAGGGAAGAATGAGGTAACTGGAAACATATATTTTGGGATTGTAATGAGTTGGCAGGCATTAAAAATGCTGAGTGAGCAAATTGGCATAACTAAGGAATTTTCTTTTAAGCTGAGATACAAGATCTGAATTGTCTAGACACAATAATAATTTTGGTGGCTGCCTAAAGAAAATTACTAGAAAATGGAAATCAAAATCTAAATCAACTATATTGGAAGTACTGAGTATAGTAACAGAGATAAAACAACTGGAATAGAGATCTTTAGAAAAAGGCAGGAGCAAACTACATAGCAAAAATAGAAATTGTGGGAACAGCACATGCAGAATAATATTTAGGAGGAATAAGGTTGAGGAAAAAGCAGGAATTGGATAATTTATACAATGTTGCTTAGCTTATACAGCACATATTTTGTTATATATCCTAGAATGTTTGTAAATGTGAACTTGGTAATATGGTTTGATTACTTTTATATAAATGTAAGTTTGCTATGTCACAAGTGATAATTCAGTACAGGTATTTTAAAAAAATAGTGCCATTTAGGCAAGGAGACAGGTATATCCCCTAACTGAACTGTCAGAACACTGTTTTTCATTTCCATCAAGTTATTTGCATCCTCTTATAAAGTCTAATGAACAGTTCTTAAAATGATTGCATGGAGCATTTTAGGCCATTCTGTTTGATGGCTGGCACATTTTCATATATTCACTGTGATACTTTTTCTATACTTTGTGTACATATTAACTAGAAATCATAGAAGTATACTTTAATTACAAAACACCTTTTGTCATACAGCAGATCCAACCAAGCATATCAAAAATGTTATTAGTGGCATAAATAAAAAATTTAGTATATAAAATATAGTCGGAAAGTATTTTAAACTATGCCTCTCAACTTCTTTGTTCAAGAATTCTGTTGAAATTGCCCAAAATCAGGGACAATTTTAGACGCTGCTCTCATTCACATAAAAAAAAGTTAATAGAACAACAGGTTTTGCATTGCAATGCATTTTCTGAAAAATAATTAGTTTGAAACTCTAATGTTTGGCATTATTGACTGAGTTTATTCCTCAGTGAATTACCAGAAAATCAAAAATGTTATAAGGGACAAGGCAGGGACATTCTGCAAAATTCCATATGATGAGTTGTATATTTTAACACTGTTTTTGATTGTGTCTTTCGGCTTTTCCCGGTTAGGGGTCGCCACAGTGGAACTCCGGTCTGCTAATGATTGGCAGTAGAGTTTTACGTGCTGGCTTGCCAGGCCTAACGCACAACCTTCAACGAAGGAACGCCCATTCACGCATGTCGCCACACAGAAGACGCTCTAATTGAGAGTCGAACGGGCAATGTCTAACTGTGAGGCGACAACGCTACCGCAGCACCACCACCGCAGTCACTGTTAAAAGTGTATAAAATGTAAATATTATACAGCAGAGTTACTGCTTAGGCAAACACTAGTTAATATCATTTTAGCCACTAGAGGGTAGCATTGCATAAGTATTTTTTTTTTTTTTACATAAGCAATGCAATCATTTCTTCAACAAATTATTTTATTTATTTCTATAATAATGATGTTTGACTTTATTGGTTAGTGTTATCATTTGACAAAAGTTTTTTTTTTTTTTTTTTTTTGTATTTAGATAAGTTTGTCATATGACAAAAAAGTTTATATATTAAATATATTATCTAAGAACATATTTTGAAGGGCCTTTTTTGAAAAACATTATAAAAAGCAGACTCTCAATAATAAGACAGTGTTTGGGTATGAGGGGAAACTTTAGCGTTGCCACCTGAGAACACATTTAATATTTAGGCTTTCCTGCTAGAATAAAAGAACATTTGGCAGCAATTAGAAGGCATGATTCCAAAAATGCCCTTGCTAAGCATAGTTTATTATGTGATAATTTTGCCAGTTTCACATTTCTTATATTACAGAAGATAGATTCCTTCTTTGGTGACATCAATACACTACTTGAAGTAAAAGAATTAAGTTGGCAGCTTAGATTCAATTCAGATGCACCGCCTGGTTTGAATGAAAGCCTAAATATTAAATGTGTTCTCAGGTGGCAAAACTAAAGTTTCCCCTCTTACCCAAACACTGTCTTATTATTGAGAGTCTGCTTTTTATAATGTTTTTCAAAAAAGGTCCTTCAAAATATGTTCTTAGATAATATATTTAATTTTTCTTAGTTATTTAACTTTTATGTTTAAGCACATATTAACATTTCTTTTTGCTTCACTAGTTGTACTGCTACAGCACTTGTTTATGACCTTGAGAACACTGCTGCCTACATGGAACTCTCCAAAGAAACCCTCTACAAGTAGGTTAATAGCTGCATGTAGGCAGTTATACCCACGAGGAAGTACAGAACTAAGTAAAAAAAGCCAACCTCAAAGGCAATACATAACCATGTGCAAAGCTCATTGTTAATAGAGACACCTATACTGAGCCAGAAGATATAGCAAACTTACTGACAAATTCAACTCCACCTTTGCCTCTTTCTCCCCTTCAACCTTCCTTCAGGAAATACCATCAAATACAACTCCCCCTACTATCACTAGGGAACAGGTTCTTAATGCTTCCTGTAATGCCAAGAACACTGCATCAAAGGGCCCTGACAATATCGCAGGATGCCTTCTAAACAGCACAAAACATGACCTATCAAACCCTCTGGAACTCTTAATTAACTGTAGTCTCCAAACAAGCTTCATGCCTTACAAATGGAGTGAACGCAACAGTAATCTAGCTGCACAAAGGTGGGCCATCTACAGACCCATAAGTCTCACCAGTCTGATAAGCAAAGCCATGGAAAGAATTCTCATGGAAATGATCAATAATGACATAGGAAACTTCCAGAAACTAGACTCAACCCAGTCTGGTTTTGTCAAGGGCAGGTCATCTCTACTCAACCTGGTAGACTTCTTTGAGAAGGTCACCAAAGAAATGGATGAGGGCAAACCTGTTCACACTGCCTACCTTGATTTGGTCAAATCATTTGACACAAAACCCCACTTGGACATTGTTGACAAACTCAAGAGTTTATGTTTAAAGCCTTATGTGACCCAGTAGATAGCCAGCTGGGTCACAGACAGGACCAAGGAAGTTAGAACTGGGGAGTCTACCTCTACAAAGAAGCCAGTCCCAAGCAGGGCCCCTCAAGGATTGGTCCTGGGACCAGGACAAGTCCTTTTTGGCATTTAGTTCTCTGAATCAAAGCTAATGTCAATGGCCTCTTGGCTGACTAAATTTTCAGATGATTGCAAATCAGGAGCAATCCTAGAATCCCCCGCTGAAACAAATGTTTTCCAGGAAGGGCTGACACAGACAAATAACTGGTGTCGGAGCCATGGAATAAAATGAAATGCCAAGAAATCATAATAGTATCCTTTGGGAAATCATCCACTCCTGGTAACTATCATATTAATAACACACCTCTAAGAGTTGACCCAGTAGCCAGGGACTTGGGGATGCACACAGACAGTAATCTAGCCTTTGACCATCATGTGTCTACAGTAGTGAGAAAATCGTTCAATGTTGTGCAACTTATAAACAAAGATATGGCATCTAGGTCCAAGAAGTCATTGTTTCACTGTATTAGGCATTCATCAGAACTGTCATTGAGTACAATACCCCCTTGGGTGGCTACCTAACCAGGCACATCCAACAACTAGAATATCCACACAGATTCCTCACTAAAAGAATGCAAGGCATGAGTTAACATGCTCTATGAAGACCACCTCAAGGCCCTATCCCTGTATTCTGTCTCCTAAAGACTGTTGAGGGGAGATCTATACCTGGCATAGAAGGCATTGTCAGACCTCACCCTGATGCAGGTCCTGCACATCTGCAAAATGAACAGAATTACAGTTACCCATTCTAAAGACAAACCTTGCCTGTGATATAAATAGGACCTGCTGGAGAGACAGGTATGTATCTCAGAAACTATCCCTTTTCTGGAAGCTCCCCATCCATGTGAAGCAGAGTTCCTCCATAACCCACTTCAAGTGTAACTTTGACAATTTGATGAGGAACTCGAAATTCATCCCTGGTTTGGCACCCATGTCTATAATAAGCACTGGCAGCCTTGTAAATGGCTCATTTCCCAAGCCACAACCTGTAAATGTTTCATCTCCCGAGCCCCTGCTTACACTTATCAAGGGTGCGAGAACTTGTCAGAGATTTGGGATGCATGGCTAGGCTTAAAAAGGGCCTCATGGCCATTAGCCTAGTAAACACCTATGAACCTATAATTAAACTCTTCAACCTCAGCTTATCCATAGGGTTTGTGGTTGACACCTGGAGAATAGCTAGTGTGACCTGTCTACACATTGTGGCCCCTATATATTCTGGGTAATTATAGACACATTGACCTCACCAGCCTTTTATACAAATGAATGTAATGCATCATAGCAGAACTCATTTGTGAAGACATAGGCAACTCAACTGATTTAGACCCCAGTCAGTCTGATTTTGTGAAGAGGCAAGTCCTATCTCCTGAACCTAGTGCACTTCTTTAAAAGAATACAGACTGTGGACAGTGGTTGCTCAGAGCATACTGCTTATCTCAACCTGTGTAATGCTTTTGACACCATCTCCCATGATGTTATTACTGAAAAATTAGACAAGCTTAATATAAACCCTTACGTAGTCAGCTGGGTTGCAAACCAGATGGCCAACAGATCCCAAAATGTGAAAATTGCTGGTATCTTGTCTGAATGTAAAATTGTAACTAGGATTAGTGCTAAGCCCTCACCTGTTTGGCATTTATTATGCAGACATCCAAGTCAACAACTCAGAAGTGTGGTTGACCAAGTTTGCTGATGACTGCAAAGTGGCCATTATTGTCAGCTCAATCACTGACACTAAGCAGCTCAAGTAAGGGATGAAATAAGTGCATAACTGGAATACCAAAAACAGTTTAAAAATAAAGGCAAACAGTTATATTATAGTAATGTCTAGGAAAAAATTGCTCCCACCTCATATGTTATAAATGACACTCCTCTTCAGACAGACACAGTCGCAGAAGACCTAGTTATTTATGTGGGCAACTCCCTCTCTCTCAGTCATATTGTTTCCTTCATATTCAAGTACATGGCCTAGTTAATTTCCAAGGGAATATCTGTACAATCCTAAGTAGTCATCCTATTGCTGTACTCTTCCTTCAAATGATCATGGCATAAAGTGCCTCTTTTGGTGGGTACGAATCCAAACATATCACTCAATGAGAAAAGCCCCAAAGATGTTTAACCAAGAAAATGTAAGCCTTTAAATTCTTCAACAATTTAGCATGGCATTCCTTCCACTTGTTAAGTCTGTTTGCTGCACCAAGGTGACACATTTCACTTTTTGAGCCCTGAAAGATCCAACCTACTTGAGTTATTTCTATGCAGAGCTAGTAGCCCTGCAAGCACCCAAACTTAGGACCTAAATTTGCATCAAGAAATAAACAAGACTCACTGTGAGGATAAGGTGTCTAACTCAAAGCATATAACCAAACAGATAGGAGAAAAGTCCCATGATACAAACTAACCAAACAAATGGTTTGGTCACTGATATGAATTAATAAAATGTTTTTATCTACACCTGTCCAGTTTGGTCAAGCATTCTTTCTTGTGGTTCATAGCACTGCCCGAACAATTTGTTTGGTAACTCAAAGAATTCCCAACCTATGGAATGAGTTACTTCTGCAGATCAAACAGAGGCTACCTTTAATGCTAGTGTTGATGACTGGATAGACACATTTACAACAGTGTTGTCAAGTATGGCCTTGCTAAACTTGAGAAGTAAGCATCACATGCTTGAAGAAGGTGGCAAGAACTGTGTCTTCTTAAAGGTGTATGTGGCTAGGCATCTTATAGTACCCATGATCACTTGTCTAGTGTTGTTTCGACATGGTGCATTCTGCATCCTGACCAAAAGAATACTATATTCCCAATGGAAACAGTACAAACCAAAATGAATCACAGTAAGGCCTATGAACCTTTTTATTGGTACCCATGCATAAACAACCAAATTCCAATTAATCTTTTAGAGTTTCAACAACATTCAGGGGCATTACAACACTCTATTACACAAGGTAACTAAGCTGGCAATTAAACCCTGAAGAATTTAAATGCAATTCACTGATGAATGTGACCTCCACAACTTTGGCTACTACAAACCATGGAATTTGAGGTATGGTATATTACAAATGAAGGAAATCTATTTCTAGAGAAAATGCACATTATTTTTATTTCTTAGTATACATACTTTGGAAATGCATTGCAATCTGCATCCTAAGCAGAAGTCCTATAAAACCCACAAAGGAAAAGGAGTACAAAATACCATGCCAGATTGACAGTGAACTGACTGTACATGTCTATGTCTGAAAGGTGGTACTTCAAACTTTTTAACAGTGCCTGATAAAGCTTTGTTTGTAAATTCAGGTACACAATGCACTACTATTCTACCCTTAGAGATTTCAGTGCTTCTCTGTCCTGATTTTGACTTCATCACATTGTCCCTATTAACACATGGCTATCCAGTGAGTTACACAAGGGTTTGTGCCTAATTCCATGAGTTTGTTTACAATGCCTGAGTGGGGTATTGTATCAAATGCCTTTGCAAGATAAAGGTAAACAGTATGCACCATTTTGCCCACATCCATTGTCTTGTGACCTTCTCAAAGAAGTCCGCCAGGTTTAGTAGGCATGACCTGCCTCTGATGAAACCAAATTGGGTTGGGTCCACTGTGTGAAGATTTCCTATGTCATTGTTAATCATTTCCATAATTCTTTCCACTGCTTTGCATTTGAGACTTGGACTAATGGATCTGTAGTTCTCAGGATCTGTTTATTCTGCCCTTGTGCACAGAGATGACCTTGGTCTTCCATTCATGCGGCACAAAGTCTGTACAGAGGCTACGGCTGAACAGTGACCCCGGTTGCCCTGATAGGTCATATTTCAGACTATTTAGGAGGTATCCTGGGATGTTATCGGGACCCATCAAATCTGTATTCTTGGCCTTAGAGAGTGCATTTAAGACCTGCTCCCTACTGGTAGTTGTAAGGATCAAGTTAGATGTTATTTCCTTGGGGTGAGGGGGTAAAGTTGTCACCCAGATAATATGCTAAATCTCAGAGTTCCCTGAATCTGGCTCCATTTACCAACAGTGCAGCACACTATTATGTGCTGCCTTTGAGGATTTGAACATAGCAAAAACAGGCCTTATGGTCATCCTTCACCCATGATGCTATCTTTACCTCAAAATTTGTTTTACTCGGACTTGCTCTGTAGTTATTTATGCAGTCTGATGAGTTATTTATTTTTGATTTAACACTTCCTAATTTTAGCCATAACATTCTTTTGTTGTTCAACCTGTTTAATTTTGGATTCCACCAGGGTGGGTTGCTTTTTGTTAGTTTTAGGCTTACTTCTGGTAGGCAAAGCAGCCTCTATGCAGATGTTGACATGGTTGTGCAGACCTTCTGTGAAGAATTCTGCATAGGCTGCTATGTTATCTGGTTTGGAGGGGCTTGACATTTTGACAGGTTATCATTTAATAAAGGGTTAAAATACTTGAGAAACAACAATGGGACAACCATGGCAAAGCACATATATTTAATAAACAATAAGCAGTAAACAGATAAGCGCTTTCGGAGATGCCGCCTTCATCAGATCAATACAAAAACTATAAAATCAGTCTGCATATAAATACACTTGAAAAACCAATTACATTAATTAAAACCTTTTAACCAATTAACATTTTCTAGCCTTTAAAATAGGTTTTAAAGGTATAAAACCATTTAAGCCTGGTGGAACATCAGCTCTCAAACCATCTCTCCAGTGGGTTTCTTTAACTTCTGTGACATTCTTTATATCACACCTCTAGGTGCAGGAGTATAAATATCCAAAGCTATAAATTTAAAATCATCCTGTGGAAATTCATTAATGTGTTGAGCTACTGCACTTCTTTGCACATTTCTCCATATATCACCAATATGCTATAAAATACGTGCCTTTAACATTCTATTGGTTTTACCAACATAAAAAGAAGTGCTTTCTGAACAGGTTGCTATATAAACCACATTTTAGTATAACAGCATACATGGTGTGAACACGTATATCCTTTTAGTAACAGAATGCTCAAACACATTATCAGTCTTAATATACCTGCATGCCTTACATCTTTTACATGGATATATACCTGATTTGCCACTGTATAATTTACCTAGGTTATTCATATCACCAGATCCTGGTCTATAACATAACAGACTCTTTAAGTTAAGATTTCTCTTGTGGCTGAAGATTGGCACATCACCTACTATATTTGTCGTCCTGTCATCAGACAGTAATATCTTCTAGTTATTTTGTATTATATTCTTTATATATTTAAAATCAGTCCTACAAGTAAAGGGTATCCTAACCTTACATATACCTCTCTGTCCCTTATTAATTGAATCTCCAGTATTCTTTTAATACCAAAGTCAACCTTTCCCATCTCTCATGGACTTAACCCTTTCTGATGCTTCCCTAACTTCCCTACTTTTGTAACCACATTTTAACAAATTAATCTCTGCTACATTTATATGATGTAAAAAATCACTTTCCTTACTACAAAGTCGGGAAGTTCTCAGAAGCTGATTATCCATGACATTCTTAAAAATGTGGTGGGGGTGCATGCTACCCCTATCCAACAGAGCATTTTTCTAACATGACTTATGCTATAACAAAATGCTTATTTTCCCCCTTCATCTACTTTTAATAAAATATCCAAAAATTCTATAAAATCTACTGATGAATGCACAGTAAATCTTAAAAATGTGGTGGTTGTCTCCAAATAATTAACAAAAGCATCCAATTGTTGTGTATCCCCTTTCCACAAAAAAAGACATTATCCACAAATCTGCAATATAAGCCCATATGTGCTAGCCATAGATTTTCTTCAGTCAAAATGTATCTCATCTCCCATTCAGCTAGAACCAGGTTTGCATAGTTGTTAGTGCAGGGTGTGACCATGGCAACACCCCAACACTGTAAATAAAACTTATGTTCAAAGGCAAACACATTGTTCTCAAGTACAATACTCAACAATCTGCATATACGTTCAACATATTTTTGTCCTTATATGCTACTCTTTCATTAAAGTAATACTTGTACCTTAGCCCTATATCATTAGGAATGACTGTAAAGAGATTTACATCTAGGGTCATAAGAATAAATCTTGCATTTGAATTCAAGCTCTCCATATATTCACTTACTTGTAAAAAATCAAGCACTGGATGATCTCACTGCTGACAGAAGTATTGTTATAAAATCTGCATACAAAGGAGGTGCTAGACTATTCTACATATGTGGAAACTGAATCATTTGTTGTTAGATGAATCTACTTATACTCTTGTGAACATGAAAAAAATGAGAGATTGTTAGTAATGTGAAGAATGATTTGCTTCATCTATTACAGACTAGGATTATTTCTAAGGATTTATATGATTACTTTATGGTAGAGTTCCCTAAGATTCATAATATATCAGGTCTACCTAAGATACATAAATCTTTGGAAAAACCTCCTCCAAGGCCAATAGTAAGTGGCTCAGGAAGGGTTACAGAAACAATTTCTAAATGGGTTGAAGGACAACTTAGACCTATGGTTAATAAACCTGTCTCTGTGTTAAGAGACTCTTCACATTTTTTACAATTAAGTGAATATATGGAGAGCTTGAATTCAAAAGCAAAATTTATTCTTATGACCTTAGATGTAAAGAATCTCTTTACAGTCATTCCTAATGATATAGGACTAAGGTACATATATTGTTTTAATGAAAGACTAGTGTATATAGACAAAAAAATGTTAAATGTATATGCAGATTGTTCTTAAGTACAATACTCAACAATGTGTTTGCTTTTGAACAGAAGTTTTATTTACAGCGTTGGGGTGTTGCCATGGCCACACCCTGCTCTAACAGCTAAGAAAACCTGGTTCTAGCTGAATGGGAGATGAGATACATTTTGACTGAAGAAAATCTATGGCTGGCATATACAGGCTTATACCGCAGATTTGTGGATGATGTCTTTTTTGTGGAAAGGGGATACACAACAATTGGATGCTTTTGTTAATTATTTGGAGACAACCACCACGTTTTTAAGATTTAATGTGCATTCATCAGTAGATTTTATAGAATTTTTGGATATTTTATTAAAAGTGGATGAAGGGGGTAAAATAAGCACTTTGTTATACCTTAAGTCATGCTGGAAAAATGCTCTATCGGATAGGGTAGCATGCACCCCCACCATATTTTTAAGAATGTCATGGATAATCCGCTTCGGAGAACTACCCAACTTTGTAGTAAGGAAAATTATTTTTTACATCATATAAATGTAACAGAGAATAATTTGTTAGAACATGGTTACAAAAGTAGGGAAGTTAGGGAAGCATCAGAGAGGGTTAAATCCGTGAGAGATGGGAAAGGTAGACCTTGGTATTCAAAGAATACTGGAGATTCAATTAATAAGGGACAGAGAAATATATGTAAGTTAGGATACCCTTTACTTTTAGTACTGATTTTATATATATATATAAAGAATATAATACAAAATAACTGTAAGATACTATTGTCTGATGACAGGATGAAAAATATAATAGGTGATGTGCCAACCTTCAGCCGCAAGAGAAATCTTAACTTAGAGTCTGTTATGTTAAAGACCAGGGCCTGGTGATCTGAATAACCTAGGTAAATTATATAGTGGCAAATCAGGCACATATCCATGTAAAAGATGTAAGGCATGCAGGTATATTAAAAACTGATAATGTTTTTGAGCATCTTGTTACTAAAAGGATATATAAGTGTTCACACCATGTATGCTGTTATACTAAAATGTGGTTTATATAGCAACCTCTTCAGAAAGCACTTCTTTTTAGGTTGGTAAAACCAATAGAATGTTAAAGGAACATATTTTACAGCATATTGGTTCTATACAGAGAAATGTGCAAAGAAGTGCAGTAGCTCAACACATTAATGAATTTCCACAGGATGATTTTAAATTTATGGCTTTGGATATTTACACTCCTGCACCTAGATGTGGTGATATAAAGAATGTCACAGAAGTTAAAGAAACCCACTGGAGAGCTGGTTTGAGAGCTGATGTTCCACCAGGCTTAACTGGTTTTATACCTTTAAAACATATTTTAAAGGCTAGAAAATGTTAATTGGTTAATGTAATTGTTTTTTCAAGTGTATTTATATGCAGACTGATTTCATAGTTTTTGTATTGATCTGATGAAGGAGGCATCTCCAAAAGCGCTTATATTTAATAAACAATAAGCAGTAAACAGATATGTGATTTGCCATGGTTGTCCCATTGTTGTTTCTCAAGTATTTTAACCTGCTTTTTTCTACATTGGGATGGATTTTCTCCTTGTTGCTGTTTGCCTATTTTATTTAATAAAAGGAAGTTTGCCTTGAAATAGTTTCTGTTACAGATTTTGCTGGGGTTAAACAATTATTTCAAAAGAAAACTACTTTGTGGTCTGACCTTACAAAAGTGGACATGACAATGAGGGTATAGCTTTCTCCTATATTTGCGAGTACCAGGTCCAATATGTTTATACTTCTGGTAGGTGCATGCACTAACTGGTCCAGGGTGCTTGTGTTTACAAAGTCAAGGAATCTCTATGCCTACAAATTTGGGGACATGTAGGATAACAAGTTTATAAGTCTCCATGACTTTGGTGTATTTGGATGAATGGTGTGCATCTCCAATAGATCTAAGCATGAACTATGGGTTTTCATGAGATACAGCTTGCTAGGATATGTTATGGGACTCTGTTTATGGTAATCTGGATGTGGGGGAACTCTAGTGCCTCATCCTGTTCATCCAACCTAGAGAAATGCTATTTACTGATGTAGAGCGAGACACCTCCATCTTTAGTCCCCTCTCTGTGCAGTTGCTTGTCTAAACGTGTGGAAGGCACTAAAGCTTTGTATGCTGGGCTACAGTCTGTGGTTTTAAACCCTGTCTCTAACTGCACAGATATCTACATTCTCCAAAGTGAGGAAAGCGCGGAGGGCATGGAACCTCTTGTTTAGACTCCTGGCATTGGGCAGTAACACCTTTAGATTTAACAAGTAGCTTGCTATGTTGGAAGGTTTGTCAATTTGGCACTGCCTAAAAAGGCTCTATAGGGAGGACAATGTTTTGGCTAATATTTGAAAACCTAGATGAGCCAGGTGCAGACCATCTTTGGCAAAGCAATATGGTATGTTAACCATGTTCTGCATGCTGACAAATATTGCATCCCTGTAGAATAACACCAAAAACTAAGCTAATTATTAAAATCAGTCATCTTCTGTTCATGTTGTGGCATCATCCTTGGCGAAGGTAGAACGATGCTCAGTTCTAGGCACATACCCAGTCTGACAGCGCCATAAGTTCTCCCTCTATATACACTAGGGAGGTATGTCTCAGGTAATTTACACCTGTATGGACTATGAATCATACTGATATCTATGGTATAATGACTTGCGTACATGTATATCTTGGTGGATCCTGGTCCTTGGTAGGCAACTGACCATCATTTTCTCCTTGTTCAGTCTGGTGCATGGGGCACCCGTATGTCATAAAACCCGAGTCCCTTATGACTAGAATCTTGGGTAGTGTATTGGATCGCCTTATGGACTTGGTAGTTAAGGCTCAACTGGGTGTGGATGTATGTGCTTGTTAGGTGATGTTTCTGTTGGGTGCTTTTGGGTTTGCTGAGGGTACATTTTTGCAGGTGAAATGTCTGGGAGGTCATTAGGGTTTGAATTTAAGTGCCTCAGCATAAGTAGGTCTGTGTGCAGTGGGGGTAGTGTGTGTGTTTCTGGCAATGAGATTTTTAAGTGTATTTGCATGCAAGAGTTCTGGTTCCTGAGACATTGTGCACATACATCTCTCACATGCTGTACTTGTTTGATGAGTAAAATAGTTGTCTGTGAACAACAGGCAACTGTTAATTGGGAGTGCGCATATGCATGATGTCAGGACCTTTACTGGGTGAGTTACAAAGGTGCAGTGGACAAGGGGTTAATTGTGGGCTGAACAAAGGATGATTTTGGGGCTTGACACTAAACTAGGCAACATAAGACTAAATTCAAGGGGTAGTGCTCCTCAATGCATATACTAGCTGCCCTATGCTACTCAATGTGCAAAACAGTTGCTCTACACTCGCAGTTACTGGTACAGTTTCAGGTGTGGTTTTATAGGAAAAACTTGGTTTTCAGGTGTCTGCATCTATACAGGGTACTATGAACCACCACTGCATGATGGCTAGTGGCGAGCAAACATGTCAAATGTATACAGGTGCTTAAAACACAGGAAACTGGCTTCTAAGTCCTTTGGCAAATAAAATAACTTGTTGCTTATTTTTGTTTATTTCATTTGTTGTTTACTGGGTAGAGCACTGATCAACATGGCCTTTTTGTAGACTCAGCCCAGGGGTGATGTCTAGTTAGCGATTTGCTCAGTATCGCACAGTTCGGCAACGAAGGCTGAGTGAATCAAATCCATTTTACCACAGGAAACAGAAGCTTTCTTATGCGTTTCTCAACTCCGATAGACCAGACCACTACCTACTGCCAGTAAATGGACTATCCCAGTCCTCTTAATATAAAAACATGAAGAAGATTGCTTGAGAATAGAATGCTGCCACAAAACAAATTTACTGGACAGGGCAATTTCAAGTATTAGGGACCTTTAAAATGATTTAGAGTGCAAAATCGACAAAGCAAAAATAAAACCACCACTAAAACAGTTAAAGTGCAAAATAATAAAATAAATCTCTTATCTGCTTAGAATGAAGCAGAATTAATTCAAGACCCCCCTCAGAGCATGGTGAGGGTGGTGAAGCAGATGGGAGCTCTGGAAAAATGAGAAGTAAACAAGTTGTAACAAAAGCGGTTTACTCAAGTGCAATACTGGTTTGCTGGATGGGCACTCAGTATTATGAATCTATGGAAGCTACTCACTTAACTAGCTTATACAGCAGACAATAGCAAAGAAAGAAAGATGTAACTTTATAAGTCAGATTACCATAAGGGTGTAAGACAGAGACCAAGCATTTTTAAACCAGAACAGGAAAAGGGTGCGAGGATTGGGGAAATTTTCAAGCTGAAAGAAGCAGGCTATCCAGATAGGGATCTAATCAAATAAAGCCAACATTGGATCTCTAGTCGTAAGACTCTGAGCTACTGTTTAATGACCCCAGGTATGTTAGAATTTCAGAAACTAAATGTCTCAGTGGGGACTGGAACAGACAAAGAATAGAACAGAAAGGCACTGGAATGCAACTAAGAAGGTAAATGAACAGAATGTAAAACTCTAGCAGCAAAACTAGAATACATATTTTTTTCTGCATTTACTGACAGATGTCTTTTTGAACAAAAATGAAAAAAACATGTGCATTAGTTATACATAAAACATTTCTAGACACAAGGCAACATGACATTCTGGGTAATGATAACCTATTTTTGTTGTCATTGTGTACTCATTTTCTTTATACCCGATGGCGAAGTACTGTGAGGCCCTAGCAAACCAAACAGACTTTGGGGTTGGTGGTAACTTATCAGGGAAGTATCTGCACAGAAGCTGAAGATCAGTATCAGCAAAAGGCAGCTATGTTCAACATGGTACCTTTCTTAAACTTCCATTACAAGTTTCATTGTGTGCTTGTTTTTTAACTTTCTTTTTACAGATTAGAAAGAAGTTGCATACAGCTTTGTCCACTGGATAAAAATAGCATTTTGTTCCATTTCTTCATTTTTGGGCATAGTCATAATTTTTGAGCGTTTGGTGACTCCTATAGATGTTACCCATTTTGCTGCTGAATTGGACAACCACATCTGGTTCGAGCATTAGATCACTCTGGCCTTAGTATATCACATTATAGCATTTTTAGCAGCCTGCAGCTCCATATAAAGTGTCATCATGAACAACTTGTTTTGCCTCTGCTATCATGGCCCATTTGTTCCTCATCATAGGATGGGGGTCAACTGAAAAGGATCATCCTTTAGACAGCAGTTAGGGTGTTTTAAGATATTTCAGTTGTGTAGCCCTACCCTCTGCATCAACTCAGCAAAGTGCTGAGGAGGATGTACAGTGGCCTGACTGGAGAGGGTATTCCTCCAGTTCTGCAAAGGCCACTCTCTCCAGGCAGTCTTGCCTCTTTCTGCAAAATGAGTGGTGATTTCCCTAATTTATTTTTTCCCCTGGTGGAAATTACACCACCCAGTATACCCTTGAATGTGCACAATTTTCCCCAGCTTTTCAGGTGGTGAGTAAAGCATGTTCCTTCACTCTTCCAGTACTGAGGTAGTCAATCAAACTCCAGTCACCTATGTCACACATCAGGCCTCCATCCCTATGTATCATGAAGCCAGGTTTAAGTCCCAACAAGTAAGCTTGCCTCATGGAATTATGGCAGTGCACACCTGATGAAGTTACGTTTTCAATTCCACAGAACTCTGCAATAGAAGCTCTGTGAAAGGATCTGTCCATAAACACAATATAGCATTTCCCAGGTATGTAGCCTAACAAATTTATAACAAACTCAATCCATGGTTAGCTTATATTCAGTTGTGTTATTCTGAACACTGGTTCTGGGTAGAGATACAGATGTATCTTGCCATGTGCTATATCCATAGTACTATACCTCACAATAAGATTCCACACATCTATATGCATTGTTATATAGCCTGCAGTTCTTTATGACTGGAACTTTTTAAAGGACACATATTGCTTGTACCAAAGTGTTCCTTTGTATATGAGAAGACAGTCATCTGCAGATGTGTTTTCCTTTTATCTGGAACTGTATGGCTGGGTTAATTTTTAATCTGGGGGTGGCAAAGAGTGTGCTGCTGAAGTGAAGACATCAGTTACACAAGAAATGCTCTCTAATCATTAGATGATGAAAAATTGTGTTAAAAGCAGTGGATTAGTGAATCAGTACCCCACGTGGTTTAACTATTCTAGTTAAAAGGGAATGCATCCCAAAGAATACATACAATTCTGCGAAAGATATTGATTTTCAAGATAAGTGAGATGCATTTTAATCCTTAAAATGTGCTGCATATTTATTTTAGAATAGATTACTGACATGGGGCCTTGACTTCCATTCCAGCTCATCTTCATAAAAAGATATGGAAATATTTTACAGGTGATGAAGAATCAAAATTTGATGCTACTGCCAAGTTTGTCAGTGAACTCAAAGGGGTCCACTTGGTTGTCAGACTCTGTCTTGGTTTCATTTTTCCAAGTCTTTTAGGTTTCTAGTACCATGATGGGAATGGATCCAATTACTAAGTAAAAGTATGATTCAAGTTCACGAAAGTAGCATTGTTTCAATCTTTGTTAGCCAAAAGTACTCTTGAGAAAACCTGTAATGTGCCACATGGGTTACATATATCGGTAGCATATCTAAATATGACCGTAAATTATTTGTTGAGACCCATTGCTCCTACTACTGTTGGAATGGTCTGGGTATCCTTCTTTCACATTGCAGTCATTTCTGTCTGCAACTCTTGGCATTTTATGGCTGTGTGTCCTCCTGCATTTACGACACTGTAGTCAATGGGTGCAGCAAGTGCTACTTTTGTCATCTTTTCATGGACTACTCTGGTTTTCTTGCATCTATATTTTTTCAACTGCTGGTAATGGGTGATCCCATGTGATATAAATTTCATCATTCTCTATAATACTTTGTGGATCATGTTTCCACTGGTTCATATCTACTTTAACATTATAATCCTTGCGAAATCCCAGTACAACGGTCTTGCTACATTACTGTGCCTTTCAGTATACAGGCCCTCTGCCATTAGTGTATCACAGCCAGCAACAAGATGTGTAACTGTTTCCAGCTCTGTTTTATGGAACCTGCATTAGTCTGTTTCACAGGTTTAATGGATGTTGTAAATCAACATGTATGTAAGTCCACTATCCTGGGCCGCCAATTAACCTTTCATCTTTTGATTTAAATTCACCTCTCCTTAACCATTTCTGTATCAGATCCTGATCGACATGAGGTTGTTCCAAGAGTTTTCTGCACTTGCAACTATATTTATGTCTTTTCTACATTTCTTGCCTTCTCATCTGATAATTCTCCTTATAGTCTTTCTTTTGTTTTTTGGCACATTCAGTTACTGTCTGATTTTTGTCTACTTCTGGTTTGATTTCCATTGCTACTTGACATGGTTGTGCTTCTGCTAATCCAAGTAGGGAAGTCAACTTACACTTTATCTCTTCATGTTTTAAAACTTTATGTTTGGATCTGCTGAAGTCAGCAGATATGCACGTAGTCCTACAAATGCAGAATTACACATGTAATCAATTTTGTGGAGGCCCATACCACCTTCAAAACAAGGAATATATAATCTTGGTAAACACTGATTTTTATATATCATTTGATAAGCATGAAGCATTTTTCTTGTCCTCCTGTCTAAGTGATCCAATACTTTTTGGGGCCAATCACCCCAAAGCTGTAAGTTAGAACAGGAACAGCAAACCGGTTTATAGCTTGGACTTTGGTCCTAGATGTTACAGCAGTTGTAATTATTAATTTTATTCTTCTAAAATATTCCTTACATAGTTTTGTTCACATTTGTTCAGGTTTTATTGTCAATCCTTCATCAGCCCCCAAATATTTATACACGACACGCTGCTCAAGTTCCTTTATATCACATTCCTGTCCCAGACAGATATTTTCTTGGTGTTACCTCTTTCCTGCTTTTGAACATTTATCAAGACCAAGTAACATTTTTATACCATCTGAGAAAGTTTTAAGCACTTGCGGCTGTGTTTTTAGCTCCACATCTGATGAATTGCAGTTTTAAACAATCCACAAAAAGAAGACAAGTCTTTACAATTGGTTGCTTTCTGGGAACCAAACTGTAACCATGACATAATCTGTTAAGTAGACAGCTTAATGGGTTAAAGGCAAGACAAAAGAGCAGCTCTTTTTGTAATCTATCCATGCCATACTTAGATTCTTCATCATGATTTTATTTAACAACAAATGATTGGTTATTCCAAATGAGTTTCTTTTGTTACCCTTTTGTTCTACTGTCATGATTGAGTTTTCTTCTAAATGACTATAATCCTATCGGAATCAATTCCAGTATATAGTTTATATGTCGTCGGAAGGCAAGTCATCAGTTAACAGTATTTAGGGTAGCTTGCAGGTTCACTCCTAAGGTAGATTATCATTTTTCCTGTTGCTAACCAGGTTGGTGTCTGTTCAGGATGTGCAAATAAGTAGCTCTTACTCAGGGCTAAATCTTGATGTAAAGATGCTAATACTTTTAGCCAGAAGTTAGAAAGCATCTTTTTTTTCCACTTAGGAGCTTTTCTTAGCTTTATTTCAGTTTCTCTGTCTTACTTCATTTCATTTCACATCATGTACATTTGAATTTCTTACCATTTTTTTTCTATACATTCAATCTTTATATTCCACAGGGTCTTCATAGATATTTCTCCAAAATATCTATTGTTTTTGGTGATGTTTCTATTCCTTTTGCTTTGTTGCCCAACTCTCTATAAAATTGTTGGGTCATGAATGATTTGCTTATTTTGTACTTCTCCTTTCTATATATCTGCATATCTTTATTATTTCAATAGTGTATGACAGACCCTGGTCTGTTGACACTGTATGTTGCTTTTATCATGTCTAAGTATTGTTCATCTCTTCCCTCTTCTATTCTCTAATAGTGACACTTTTGTCTTGTATGTGGAGTCTGCATGTCCTCCCCACGGTTGGGTGGGCGTTCGAAAGACATGCGTAAATGGGCGTGCCTTTGTTGAAGGTTGAACGTCGAGCTGTCACCTCGGCGTTTGTGAAAATCTACTGCCAATCATTTGTGGACCGGAGTTCCGCTGTGGAGACCCCTAACCGGGTAAACCCAAAAGACAACAACTTGTCTTAACTGTATTATAGTTTTTTTCTATTCAATACTTCCATGATGGCATTTGATTTCTTCCCTTCCTCTCCCTTATTTGCTCTGTGTTTTTGTGGCAAGACCTTTTCTGTTATTAATTTAGCTGCACAGTAATACATCCTATTTACTTCTGTCATATCACACATTTCAGTTAATGGTCGATTACTGTGTTCTTATGTTTTATCAGACTGCTAACATTTTGGGGTCTTATTTAGATCGATGAAAGAGATTACAGAAAATCCACATGTCTACTGATGTCTATAAAAATCAAGCAACTCTTCCCTTAGATCATTTTTGTCTAAACTGAGGGCACATTCTTTGATCCGTTTCCAGCAGACATTCTACAGGACGTTAGAGAACATTTTCCTGTGAAATTCTCTTCAGCGTCATTTCCTTCTTTCATACGGGAACTCACTGGACTATCACTCAACAACATTGACTGCATCAGAGTTGCCATTGTTTCCTGCTCCATTCCTTACTGTGCAACACCAAATGGACTTTTGTACTGGTTTCCTGCTGAAGGCTGTACAGCATTTTCATGTGGCAAGTGATCAGATGCTTCCAGATCCACCTGTTTCTCCTTAATTTGGGGACTCATTGTTCCATCATGCTGTGACGTTACCAAAATTGGATTTTCTATACTAAATTCTTCCCTCTGCCGGTAACCGAAAACTTCAGTTTTGTTTTCTTTAACTTCTCTATTACTAATCTTTTCCTACTCCCCTCTTTTTTGCATTGTGAACATTTCCATATCCAGATGCCTTTGTCTATACTTCTCCAACTATCTTGGTGCTGCCTTTTTTGTATTGATTAGTTTGGCTTTCTCCTTTGGATAAATATTGCACCATATTAAATCTCTCTTTCTTTCCCATGTCCATATTCCTTCAGATGTCTCCCATTCTATCTGCTTCTCCTTAGTTCAGGGACTCATTATCCCATCATGCTGTGGCATAACCTGTGTTAGGCTTTCTACACTAAATCCTTAACTTTGCAGGTATTCCATAATTTCAACTTATATTTGTTTAATGTTTACTTTACTAACCTACTGTTCTACATCCCCTCCCCTTTATGATCTTAGTTTTTGTATTGTGACGTTTTCCATATCTGGGTGCCTTTGCCTGTATTTCCCTTCAAATATCTTTGGAGCTGCTTTTTTGTAATGATTAGTTTGGCTTTCTCCTTTGCATAAATACTGTACTGTATCCGACCCTCTCTTTCTTTCCAAGGTCCATGTTTCTTTTTTATACTACTCAAAAATCTCTAGGTTTTGTTCTTTATATTTTCACACTTCCTCTGTTGCTTCTTTTTCAAGCAACCCAAAGTTTCTTTGTCTATATAATGTTTTAATGGATCTGTTGTATTAATGAACACAAATTTGCATTTGAAACCTTTGACAGTTTTTCTTGTGCAAGTATTTTCCTGCCCTTTAATTTCTCACAATCATTTTGAATATCTTCTACCTGGAA
The DNA here is from genome assembly GCF_019279795.1 of Protopterus annectens. Taxonomy (NCBI): domain Eukaryota; kingdom Metazoa; phylum Chordata; order Ceratodontiformes; family Protopteridae; genus Protopterus; species Protopterus annectens. Next base: position 143,750,340 of record NC_056745.1, on the reverse strand, counting down.
ATTCTGAGCTTCTTGCATAATAGTAACAATACATTTCTTCCTTATCCTGAATAGTCTACTCCATCATCTTTATGGATTTTTTTGGCTGGTCAGTTTTTGTGGATTTTTTTTGGACTATTACTTCCTTTTGTAAAACTCTGCAGCAAATACTTGAAAACCCCACATTTTATTTGGCTGAAAAAAAATAATGTAGGTTGGTGCAGCACCTTTGCTGATGCCCACCAAAATACAGCATTAAACCCATTTCTGACTTTGAAATAGCTAATACTAATTTCATCTTATTATATTGTTGACACCACCCAGAATGATCCCACAGTATAAAGACAAAATGATTGACTTCTACAATTGGCAAAGTTTCTGGTGTCATTCAAAGGAGATCCAGTATCTGTCTGCCTGGGACGACATGATCGACCGACCACAATGCTTTGCCAGAGATGGTCTGCACCTGTCGCCCCTGGGATTCAGGTTACTGGCTAAGGCTCTTGCCACCCCTATAGTGCCTTTTTGTAGGCAAAGTTCAAAGGACAAAACCACCACCGTAACAGGTACAAGCACGCAAAATCTGAAGGTAATGCTAATCAATGCTAGAGGTCTAAACCTCAAAAAAGCACTCTCTCGAGGCACTCCTAAAAATGGAGAGCATCGATATCTGTGCAGTAACTGAGACCTGGTTCAAGGCTCCAGAGAGCACCCCTACTATACCAGGCTACAACTATTACCACACTTTTCAGCCACCAAACCAGGACCGAAACACTAAAGGTGGAGGAGTGTTCATATTCACCAAGGATATTCACACCACAAGGCTAGTTGCTCAACACAATGCACCTGAAATTCTCCAGGTGCAACTAACACTTGGTAAGACTGCAATCCAAATTGTAGCTTGCTACAGATCCCTCACCATGCCCCAAGATTCTCACTACACCTTTCTAAACATACTGGAAAATATTAAGATACAACCAAACACCCTGCCCTGCCATTAACTGGGAAAACTACTCATGTACCAACACCTTTGCCGAATGGTTCTTGGAATTCATAAATTCCAATGCCTTGGATCAACTAATCCATAGTCCTACCAGGGGCTCCAATATCTTAGACCTGGTCATTACCAACATGGGAAATCGATGCTCCACACCTATGGTCACCCCCTTGTTGGTCAAGTCTGACCATAAGCTAATCACCCTTGACATCCACATCCCCCCAGTAAGGCAAGCTCCATAACTTCTCCAAAGCCAACTTCATGCTACTCAAGTCAGAAGTGACAAACTTCATGACACCCATGCAGACAGGAAACTGAAAGTTCGACTGCTGAATCCTACACTAAAGCACTGTACAAGCACATCCACTCCTGCATGAATCGTGCCATCCCAAATAGAATCAAGATGCTCTCCTCCAAAATAAGGAAGCCAATCTGGTGGTCCCCTGCCATAAACAAACTTTACAACAAAAGGAAGAAACTGTTTCAGAAAAGAGGAAAATCCCAGGATGCAAAAAACTCCCCTACCAGCCTCAGTAAGAAGCTGAGATCTTCATAAAATCCTCCAAAGCTAGTTACGAAAATAAAATTACCAAAGATTCCAAAGACAACCACAAGGCATTGTATAGCTATGTCAAGAATCTAAATGGCAATGCTCAGATCTGCTCATAGCCTCACCTCGGGCTTTGTGCCCACTGAGTGGCGCACAGCTACAGTTATCCCACTCCACAAGGGAGGATCCACCTCAGATCCTGGGAGCTACCGCTCCATCAGTCTGATGAGCCTAATCTGCAAGGCCATGGAACGTATTATCATGGATCTGATAAACACAGACATTGGCAACCTTCAAACACTGGACCCCACCCAGTTTGGGTTTGTGAAGGGACGATCTTGTCTTCTGAACCTGATTGACTTCTTCAAATCAGTCTCCAGAGCTGTGGAAGAGGGTAAGGCAGTCCACATAGTCTACCTGGACCTTGCCAAGGCCTTTGACACCATCCCCCACTCTGGAATCATAGATGAACTTACTAAGCTGGGCATTAATCCCTATGTCACTCGATTGGTTGCTAACTGGCTTACTGACAGAACCCACACTGTAAAAGTAGCCAACTCCAAATCCAGCTCCAGACAAGTGACAAGTGGAGTACCTTAGGGTTCAGTCCTGGGACCACGATTGTTTGGCATCTACTTCTCTGAAGTACAGGCCAACACTAAGGGACTCTTGCTAACAAAGTCTGCAGATGACTGCAAACTGGGAGCCATTACTGAATCCCCAAATGATGTGGATATTTTGATGCCAGAGCCATGGGCTCAGGCTCAATGCCAAGAAATGTGTAGTTATCCCCTTTGGGAAAAAACATGTACCTGTGAATTACCACATTGGTGGCAGTACACTAAACACTGAAAGTGTGATGAGATGTAGGGACACAGGTGGACAGTGGTCTCACCTTCAATAACCACATCGCCACAACAGTCATAAAATCCTTCTATGTGACACACCTCATCACTAAGGGCTTTTCATCCAGAAAAAAGGAGGTCATTATCCCACTGTACTCATCCCTCATTAGATCCATTACAGAACACAACGCCCCATTTGGTATGTACCTCTAAAGACATCTGCAACAAATGGAAAGACTGCAGAAATACCTCACGAAAAGAATCACAGGCCTAAAGTAGATGCCCTATGCTGACCGCCTTAAAAAACTCCAGCTATACTCTGTCACATATCGTCTACTCAGAGGCGATCTCTGCTTAACATACAAGGCCATGTCAAACCCAGAGGTGTTGGACATGCTACACTTAAAGAAATCCCAATCCATCAGAGCCACACGCTTCAGGGATCTAAACCTTGTCATCACAACAAACAAAACATGCTGGAGGGATAGGTTCTTGACCTAGAGACTCCCCAGACTCGAATAGATTGCCCATACATGTCAAGTAGAGTGCCTCTTTGGCCCTCTTCAAAAGGAACACTGACAATTGGATGGGAGAAAGGAAATTCACCCCGGGGATCACGTCAGTTGCCCTGCTAGACAGGGGTCCAGGGAAGTAAATAGTGTGAGAAGAAATAGCCTAGGAATTGTTATGGCTAGGCTTGTATAGGCCCTAGGGCTGATAGCCTAGTACCAACCTATGAATCTACCTAAACATCAGAGACCTCCAAAACATAAACAAGCTACACACCAGAGATCTTCAAAATACAAACACGGTACATCAAACACAGCACCAACACCACCACATACACATAAGAACAAAGCACCAGTGTTTCACCAACTAAGCTCCTAAGTCAATGCACATCCAACCCAAATTTTTTAGTTATTGGAGACTACTGTAAGACACTCAAAACATCCCACTCTACTAGGTTGCATAAGGAGAAGGTAACAGTAAGCTGTCTGTCCGGTGCCAGGATTCACCAGATTACACAAGCACTCATCTCTCAGCAACAAGCACTATCATGACTCCGTCACAGTACATGTTGGTGTTAATGACTTGAGACATACCTCATTGGACTACATGGAGAGAAAAGTATAGTTGTGTACACTTGCCATAAATGTAGATGTTCGAGTGTATTCACTGTTGCAGTCATCACATTTGGGTTATCTGCCTTCAGGTAGCCCTCAGTTGGCCTGAATACCGGAGTCCTGGGATTTCTGCATTGGATGCTGTCGCTTCTTCCATGATGTCAGGTCATCAGGAGTATAAAACATGCAGCCGACGCCATTACATCGGTTTCTCTTGCCCCAGATGTCAGGTGCCCCAAAATAGGAAGCAATTACATGGTATGGAACACCCACAGCAAAAAGCAAATACACATGATATAAGATATGCCAAACAAAAAAAGGTAGGTAGAAGTAAAGAGAAGTCAGGGGGCTAGAGGGTAACCAGGACTGCAACAGTGAATACACTCGAACATCTACATTTATGGTAAGTGTACACAACTGTACTATGTTCGTCGGGTTTCACTGCTGGAGTCATCACATTTGGATTGATTCCCAAACCTAAGGAAGGGTGGAGGTAGTTAAGAAGCATTAGGGCTGGCAATCAGGCCCTGTAAGACTGATTTGGCAAATCCAGCTCTGGATTTAGAAATGATAGGTAAAGTGGTAATGTTTGGTGAAAGTGTGTACAGAGCTCCAGGTTGCAGCTTCCAGGATGTCCCTGGTAGGGACTCACCTGAGAAATGATGTAGAGGTTGATGTAGCCCTAGGGAATGTGTTCTGATCCCATGTGGAGTAGGTTTTCCATGTTGCTTGTAGCACAAATGGATGCAGTGTGCTATCCATTTAGAAATGTTTTTTCTGAAATGGCTTTGCCTTCTGCCCCTGAAACAAAGCTGACTAGCAGCTGGTCAGATTTTCTGAAAGGCTTAGTCCTGTCCAGATAGAACCTGAGCTGTCTGTGCACGTCCAGGGAGTGCAGGACCCTTTCCCCTTTATTCTGAGGATTAGGGGAAAAAGTTGACAAATTAATGGATTGGTTTAAAGCCACACTAGATACCACCTTGGGCATAAATGATGGGTTAGTCCTGCGGGAAACCCTGTCCACATGGAAGATAATGAAGGGTTCCACAGCCATAAGGGCCTGCAATTCAGACTCTTCTTGCTGAAGTGATGGTTAGAAGTAAAGCTGTCTTCCATGAGATGAATTTTAACTATGCTGTGGCAGCACGTTCAAAGGGCGGAAGTGTGAGCTTTTCCAATATAAAGTTAAGGTCCCAGGCAGGAGTGGGAGCTCTCCTGGGGGGTCTTAAATTTTTGGCTCCTCTCAAGAACTGTTTGACCAGAGGATGAGAGAAAAGGGGTGGCTCAGTATTTTAATGAGCTGAGATGGCAGAGGCATGAACCTTAATTGCAGAGAAAAATAGGCCTTTGTGGAGCATTTCTGCTAAGTAATCTAGTATATGAGGTACGTTGGGCACAGTTGTGTCCATTCCCTGAGACTGGCTCCAGGAGCAGTATCTTTCACTTTTCCAAATAGGATTTTCTAGTACTAGGCCTCCTTGCCTCAAGAATGACATCCAACACCTGCTTACTGAGAGTTGCTGGTGAAGAATTCAGTGGATGAGCCAAGTTGCTAGGCTCAGGGTCTGTAGCTGAGGGTGCAGAATCTGGCCCACCTGCTGGGACAGCAGGGAAGGAGTCTGAGGCAGGTGCCATGGTGGCAGCCCTGTGAGACTGCGCAAAAGAGGGTACCAGTGCTGGCGTGGCCAGTCTGGTGCAATCAGGATTGTCCTTGGCTTGTCCTGTTTGATCTTTAGTAGGACCTTTGAGAGGAGGGGCAGAGGGGGAAAGGCATAGATTGAGAGGCTTTCCCAGGTGAAGGACAGGGCAACCACTTTCCAAGCTTGGCTGTGGGGAGTTCTGGTGCAATATTTGCTCAATTCATACTTCTGAGGGAAAGCAAAAAGGTCCACCTCTGGTGTCCCCCAACTGTTCCTCAATAGCTTGAATATTTTGGGTTCCAGTTTCCACTCGTGTGGGTCCATGAGACTTCTGCTGAAGTCATCTGCCAGTGAATTTAGTTTGCCTGGCGGGAATTGAGCTTGCAGGTGCACTTGGCTACTCAAGGCTGTGTTCCACAGAGCGATGGCTAATCTGCAGAGTGGGTAGGAATGGGTTCCCCCCTGCTTGTTTAGGTACCACATAACTGTGGTGTTGTCTGTCTTTACCAATAGTTGTCCTGGAAAAATAAGGTCTTTGAAGGCTGTCAGAGCATTCTGTACAGCTAACATTTCTTTCTGATTGATATGCAGGTGCCTTTGCTTTGGGCTCCATTTGCCCTGAATGCACTGCCCTGCCATGTGAGCCCCCATGCATAGTCTGATGCATCTGTTGTTAGGGTTTGGCGGCAGGGGGTAGAGTGAAAGGGAGTCCCTTGTTGTGGTTGCAGGTCTCTGCCCACCAAAGGAACTCTGTCCTTAGGCAAAGAATGATAGTAATCATTGTGTCCAGGTCCTGAGAATTTGACACCAGAGACTTTTTAGGTACCATTTATGTTTCCTCATATGCAGTCTTGCATATGGAATTAGAAGAATGCAAGAGGCCATAAACCCTAGGGTACCAGCTGTGATTTATTTTCATTGATGGTGTGCCCCAGTGAAGTTCCAAGTCTCTCTACAAATGCCAAGTGCTGTAGTAGCAATTCCTGACTGTTCACCTGAATCAGGCAATCAACCAAGTATGGGTAAATTTGAATTCTTCTCTGCCTGCAATATGCAATGGCTGGAGATAGGCATTTTGTGAATACCCTGGCCACAGTAGATAAGCCAAAGGGAAGTGCAGAGAACTGAAAGTGAATAGAGCCTGCTCTAAAGCGTAGGTATTTCCTGCAAGATTTCCTTATGGGAATGTGCAGATAAGCTTCTTTTAAGTCTAGGGTTGCTAGCCAGGAATCCTTGGCTAGCATAGGAAGCAGCTGGTGGAGAGTTAGCATTTTGAATTTTGGAACCACCAGAAATGTGTTGAGGATAGACAGATCCAGGATAGGACGCCAAGAGTTTTCTTTTCTGGGTACCAGAAATAGTCTGGAATAAAAGCCTTGTCCCATTTGTTCGGCTGGGACAGGTTGACTAGCCTTGATACTGAGGAAGAGAAACTACTTGCTTTTGGGCCTCTGCCCACTGGTTTGGGGGGAGGTCTGGCCATCTGCTTAGGGTTGGGAGTGAGGGGAAGTGGAATCTTTATCCCTTGGAAACAATGTTTAAGACCCATCTGTCCTGGGTAATGTACTCCCAGCTTTTGGCATGCAGGGCAAGTTTCCCTCCTATAGGTGCAAGTACTTGGGCAAGGCTTGGAAGAGTTAAAATCATTGTGCAATTTTACCATAGGATGGTGGCTTACTACTCCCTGTTTTGGAAGTGGGAGCACTCCCTTTCTTAGATCTGTGCATAACCTGAGACTGAATTCTTGGTGGTCTGCTGCCTCTGGGCTTGGACTGAGAAGGCCTGGAAGGGACTGGAAAAGACCAGTTTTTTGAAGGCCAATGCCTAATGAATCTAGGTAGCTGTACTTGTAAGAATTATTTAGTAGTTTGCCTAGATTTAGCTTTCTCCTCCATCCTTTTGAGAACTTCTGCTTTATTGCCAAATAGACGCTCTTGGTTTAATTGTGCATCTAGTAATTTTGCTTTGACATGATCTGGCAAGTTTTGTTTCTTAAGCCAAGCATGCCTTCAAAGAACTGACCCAGTGACAGCAGCTCTGCAAGATGCTTCTAATCTAAGGCATCAAATCCACATTGCAAAGTATGTTTACCAACTTGGTTAGCAGAATCCAGTAACTGTTGTAAATCTTTGTGTTCTGCACAACCAGGAATCAACATCATTTTCTGTTTGATTAGCTCCATAATATGCTGATGATATGAAACTGGCAATTTAAAGTCCTAATGGGTAAGAGTAGCAGAGGTGTATACCTTCTTACCTCATCTGTCTAAAGCCCTAGAATCCCCGTCCGAAGGGGGAAGATTTTTGGCAGTTGTAGCCTTAATGCTTTTAGGTCCCTGGGAAATGGTCTCTGGATCTGCAATAGGATTCTTAAAGAGGAATTTGTGGGAGTGAGGTACTCTATAGTACCTGTCAGGTTTCCTGGGAGCTGGAGCCAAAGTATCAGGGGCAAAGCTGGATTCCAAAAAGACATCTACAATTTCCAGAACAGAAGGGATAGCTAGAGGCCTGTGCCAAGGTAAGTTTAAAAATTCACTGAGTCTCTTTTTGGACTAAGAGTAGTCCCTGGTTCTCCCAGCGGAAATGCTCTCTAAGGGTATGCAGGGTTTCACCAAAAGAAAAATCTTCTGGAGGGAAAGTAGAGGGAATGGAATCCTCTGCATCAGAATCCTCATAGGGAGATAAGGGTGTGTCCTGGTAATCAGAAGGACCAGAGTTATCAGATTCCTGCTCTGAAGAATCAGAAGGAAAATCAGTTCTTGGTCTCTGAGGGGGAAGGCTGACTTCCCTAATTAAAGTAATGAGGTCTTCAGCCATTCTAAACATTTGCTTTTGAGGCATGTGGGCCTGAGAATGCGCTGTGGTCGTCAGTTTCCTAGCTGTAGTGCAAACTTTAGGCCTGAGAAATTCAGTATTTTTGGTTTGAAATTAAGTCGTCGGTTTAATATGAAAATTGGAAGGCCTGTACACACCCTCAGAAGCTGGTGCCTGCACAGCAGCTCCAGACCCGTCCAAGGTAGAGACATTTGCAGGGTCCATAGTTGAGGAAGCAACTCGCGGCATACCGGACTCCGAATGGGTCTCAGTAAAGGCCTGCGAATCTGTAGAAGCGGGTATCAGTGCAAAGCACCTCACTGAGTACCAGTGAACTGACAACTAGCTTAACTGTAGCATCGTCGGCAGTTTTGGATCTATGCGGTTTGTCTCTGTCTTTATCCTTACGTTTTCTTGGAAGATTGGTAGTCGGATGGCTTATCAAAGCCATTTCGAAGTACGGAGATAGAGAACGAAAGAATTTAGTGACAAAAATTGCCCAACGACGAATAGTTTGGCCGGTGAACAAGGCACAAAACCGACAGCAAGGGATGTCGTGGTCTGGGCCTAAACAGGTGATGCAGTAAGAAAGAAAATCTCTGTGAGGTATTTGCTTTCCGCAGGCAAGACGATTATTAATTTTTTCTGACATCGGTTAGAGCAAGAAAAAAGGATCCCCAATGGGGTACTTATCTTTTAGAAGACTTCAGGTCTGAAACTCGAAAAAGAAAATTTAAGGAGGCGACCGACCGGCACTTGCAAACTGCTTCTGCTTCGGGCACCACACTGCAAGAAAGACTGATGTAATGGTGTTGGCTGCATGTTTTATACCCCTGATGACTTGACATCATGGAAGAAGCGACAGCATCCAATGCAGAAATCCCAAGACTCTGGTATTCAGGCTGACTGAGGGCTACCTGCAGGCAGATAACCCAAATGTGATGACTGCAACAGTGAAACACAAAGAACATCATGATTGAACTCTCAGATTGTGCATCCCAGGCAGGTATGTCCCTAGCCTTGAGCAGCATTTTACCCTCACCTAAGATGTTACACAATATAAACAAAAAATGATACACTTCAACAATTGGCTCAACTACTGGTATCACTCAAAGGGGATCCAGTTTCTGTTTGCCTGGGGTGACATGTTTGATAGACCCTGCCGCTTTGCCAGAGATGGTCTTCAACTGGCACCTTTAGGCTTTCAGTTGCTGGCACAGGCTCTTGCCTTCCCCATAGTGCCTTTTTTAGACAAGGCAGCAAAAACAAAATTCCCAAAGTAAAAATACCACACACAAAGAAAAGTACAGTTGTGTACCTACCATACATGTAGATGTTTGAATGTATTCACTGTTGCAGTCATTACACTTGGGTTATCCTGCTGACAGGCTACCCGCAGTCGGCCTGAATTCCAAAATCCTGGTCCGGCATTGGTGCTGTCGCCTCTTCCCTGACGTCAGTGTGCAGGGGTATATAAGATGCAGCCGACGCCATTTTCTTCAGTTTTTCTTGCCCCAGATGTCAGGTGCCCCCAAAAGGGTAGGCTAAAAACTTTGCTTACAAAAAGCATGCACAAAATAAACATTACCTTCATCTACAAGCAAACACACCACATAGGTTGTATAGAATAGAGAAGTACAGATAAGTCCCAGCAAAGAAAGGGGATGATGGGTGGGTAACCTGGACTGCAACAGTGAATACACTTGAACATCTACATTTATGGTAGGTACACAACTGTACTATGTTCATCGTGTTTCACTGTTGCAGTCATTACACTTGGGTTGAATCCCAAAGCAGAGGTTGGGCGGCTGGATCTAAATAGGACTAGGAGTGGCTATGAGGCCCTGCAAAACTGCAGTGGCAAAACCTGCTAGGATTTAGAGTAAAGAGGTAAGTGGTAGTGCTTGGTAAAGGTGTGCATTGAACTCCAAGTTGCAGCCTCCAATATTTCCTTGTTTGGTACTTCTCTGAGAAAGGCTGCTGATGTGGCTGCTGCCCTGGTAGAATGTGGCCTAACATTCTTAGGTACTGATTTGCCATGCTGTGCATAGCAGAAGCGAATGCAGTGTCCTATCCATTTGGAAATAGTCTGCTTTGAAATAGCCTTTCCTTGTGATCTTGCAGCATATGCCACCAAAACTTGCTCAGTCTTTCTGAAAGCTTTAGTTTTGTCCAGGTAGAAGCGTAGCTGACTGTGAATGTCCAAAGAGTGCAGAAGTCTCTCCCCTTTATTCTGGGGATTTGGATAAAAGGTTGGCAAATGGATGGTTTGGTTAAGAGCCACACTGGAAACCACCTTTGGCATAAATGTTGGGTTTGTCCTTAGAGAAACCCTGTCTGGATGGAAAATGATAAAAGGTTCCACTGCCATCAATGCCTGTAAGTCTGAGACTCTTCTTGCTGAAGTTATTGCTAGTAGCAGAGCAGTTTTCCATGATAAAAATTTTATCTAAGCTGTATTGGCTGGTTCAAAAGGAGGCAGTGTGAGCTTTTCCAAGACAAAATGGAGGTCCCATGTAGGTAGTGGCGCTCTCCTTGGGGGTCTTATGCTTTTGGCCCCTCTGAGGTACTGTCTTAGCAGTGGATGTGAAAAAATACGAGGTTCCGTATTGTAATGAGATGAAATGGCAGAGGCATGGATCTTAATTGATGAGAAGGATAGGCCTTTGTCCAACATCTCAGTTAGGTATTGTAAAATCTGTGGAATATTTGGAACAAGCGGTTCAATTCCTTGTGCCTGGTTCCAAGCACAGAATCTCTTCCATTTTTCTGCATAAGATTTTCTTGTGCTGGGCCTTCTGGCTTCCAAAATGACACTCATAACTGCTTTAGAGAGAGGTGTATTCTGAGTGGTTATATTATTCGCCATGCAGCCAGGTTTAAGGTTCTGAGTTGGCTGTGCAGGATCTGATTGTTTTGTTGGGTCAGAAGATGAGGAATTTGAGGTAAAGTCCAGGCTGGACCTTGAGATGAGTTCTTCAGGATTGGGTACCAATGCTGGCGTGGCCAGTCTGGGACATTCAGAATCATTTTTGGCTTCTCTTGTCTGACCTTTAGGAGTACCTTGGGGAGGAGATGCAGTGGAGGAAAGGCATAAACTGTCAGGGCTTTCCAGCTGAATGATAGAGCATCCACCTTCCAAGCTTGAGTGTGATAAGTCCTTGTGCAGAATTTCTGCAGTTTGCAGTTGTGAGGGGAGGCAAATAGATCGATGTATGGGCATCCCCATTTCCTTGTTATCATGCTGAAGATTTGTGGAACTAGTTTCCACTCGTGAGGGTCCATGAGGTTTCTGCTTAGTTCATCTGCCAGAGTACTTTTCCTTCCTGGCAGGAATTGTGCCTGTAGATGTACTTGGTAGGCTAATGCTGTGTTCCACAAGGTCATGGCTTGCCTGCAGAGGGGGCAGGAATGTGTGCCCCCTTGCTTGTTTATGTACCACACGACTGTAGTACTGTCAGTATTTAGTAAAAGTTGTCCTGGCTGAAGTAGGTCCTTGAAGGCTGTCAGGGCATTCTGTACAGCTAGCATCTCTTTTTGATTGATATGAAGATGAATTTGGTCTGTGGGCCACTCGCCCTGAATACATTTTCCTGCCATGTATGCCCCCCAGGCATAATCCGATGCATCTGTTGTTAGTGTCTGCCTGGCTGTCGGTAAAGTGAAAGGCTGTCCCTTGTTGTGCTGACAGGCCAGTGCCCACCATCGAAACTCTTGTTGCAGGCAGGGAATGAGAGAGATTATTGTCTCCAGGCTGCGGCAATGTTGAGTCCAAACACTTTTTAGATACCATTGTAGCTTCCTCATATAGGTTCATAGGTTGGACTGGGCTATCTGCCCGAAGGCATATATTAGCCCAGTCACATTGTGCAGTATTCCCCGCCCCTTTAGTAGTTCCCTAGACCCTTGTACTAGCAGCTAGTACCCTTGGCCCCTATCTAGTAGTGCTGTTGGTGTGATCCCCGGTGTGAACTTTCTGTTACCCATCCACTCATCAAGGTTCCTCTTGAAGAGTGATAGTGAGGGGCTCTGTCATATGTAGATCGGGACCCTGTTCCATAGTAAGGAAAGTCTCTGCAAAGGGAATCTATCCCTCCAACATGTTCTATTCATTGCTGTGTTGAGGTTTATATCCCTAGAGCGTGTAGCTTGAGTAGATTTGGTTTTGCCAAGATGGAGCATGTTCAACAATTCTGGGTTGGACATGGCTCTGTACGTTAGACAGAGATCACCTCTGAGAAAGCGGTATGCAACAGAGAACAGTCTTAGCTTTTTCAATCGTGCTGCATAGGGCAACTGTTTGAGGCCAGTAATCCTCTTGGTTAGGTACCTCTGTGGTCTCCAGCTGCTGGAGATGTCTAGCCAGGTATATTCCAATTGGTGCATTGTACTCAATAATTGGTCTGATGAGGGAAGAGTAGAGGGGCACCATTACATCCTTAGATCTTGATGCGAACCCTTTCGTGATCAGATGGGTCACATAGAAGGATTTTCTAACCACTTTGGCAACATGGTTATCAAAGGAAAGCTGACTATCTACTTGGGTCCCTAGATCCCTTATTTCTTCTTCATATTTCATGGGATTACCTCCTATGTTGTAGTTTGCGGGTACTCTGTTTCTTCCAAAGGGGATTACTATGCATTTTTTGCATTTAGCTTGAGACCATGGCTTTGACACCATGCATCAGTCTCATTTAGGCCCTTCTGGAGAATCTCCATGTCAGCCAGAGCCTCTATTATAGCACCCAGTTTGCAGTCGCCCACAAACTTAGTCAGCCACAGCCCTTCCATGCTTGCCTGTACTTCTGAGAAGTATATGCCAAACAGGAGGGGCCCGAGGACAGAGCCCTGAGGCACACCACTTGTTACTGGTCTGGATTCGGACATAGATCCCACTACTCTTACTTTATGGGATCTGTCTGAGAGCCAGTTTGCGATCCATCTTGTGACGTAAGGGTTTATGCCCAGGCTGGTGAGCTTATCAATAATACCTGAATGGGGAATGGTGTCAAATGCTTTAGCAAGGTCAAGGTAAGCAGTGTGTACCTCCTTTCCCTTATCTATAGCCTGAGTAACTGTCTCAAAGAAATCCACCAGGTTCAGGAGGCATGATCTGCCCTTGACGAAGCCAAACTGTGTGGGGTCCAGTGACTGGAGGTTCCCAATCTCTCCATTTAAGAGTTCCATAATGATTCTCTCCATAGCCTTACAGATCAGACTGGTCAGGCTTATTGGTCAGTAGTTCCCAGGGTGAGTTTTGGCCCCACCCTTGTGTAGCGGGACCACCATTGCCGTGCACCATTCTATGGGCACATATCCTGTGGAGAGGCTGAGACTGAACAGGATATTAAGATGCGGGGTTAATTCCTTTTGGAGCTCGCGTATGAGACAGCCTGGGACACCATCTGGTCCCATGGAGGCAGTGTTTTTAGCTTTAGACAGAGCCTTGTTAACCAACGTATCAGTAATAATTGGACTTACACAATCCCCTGGAATGGTAATAGGCCCTGTAGGTGGTGAGGGGGGGGGGATTTTTCACTGAACCTGTCAGCCAAGATGGTGGTAATGTCAGAAGGGTCAGTGTATTTTGTTCCATTTTGTACTAGCTCAGAACAGACCTGAGCATTGCCATTTAGGTTTTTGATGTAGCCATAGAAGGTCTTATGGTTATCCTTGGCATCCTTGGCAAATTTCTTTTCAAAATTAGCTTTAGTTGACTTGATGAGGTCCCTCAGTTTCTTACTAATGCTGATCAGGGATGATTTTTCTACTTGAGATTTGGCCTTTTTTGTATAAGTCTCCTTTTAATGTAAAGTTTGCTTATGGCCAGGGTCCACCAGACTGGTTTCTTCTTGCTTGAGGAAGGAGTCTTGGTTTTATTTGGGATACCATGGTCCATGCAATCCTGAAGATGCATATAGAGTGCCTTGGTGTAGGATTCCGCATCCTGGATATCATTATCCTTCTGCAAGGGAATAGTGAAGCTTTCCACTTCGGATGCAAGTAGTTTGAAGTTTGCTTTGGAAAGGTTTTTGACTATGGTTTCTTGGACTGGGGGGGTGGAGGGGTGAGGATGTCCAGGGTTATCAGGTTGTGGTCAGATCTGGCCAAGGAGGGAGTGATAACGGGTGTGGTACAATGGGCGCCCAATATTTGTGATGATTAAATCCAATATGTTGTCCCCTCTAGTGGGGGAACATACTAGTTGTTCAAGGGCATTTGAATTTATAAATCCTATGAATCGCTGAGTAAAGGAGTTGGAACATTGGAAGTTCATCCAGTCTATACCAGGGTAGTTGAAATCACCCAAGATTATGGTGTTGGGTAGGACCTTTATATTTTCCAATGTCTCAAGGAATGCAGAGTGAGCATCTTGGGACATGGTGGGCGATCTATAACCGGCTATGACTTGAAATGTGGTTTTGCCTGCTGATAGTTGCGCATGGATAATCTCTGGGGCATCATGCTGCGCTACTAACCTGGAGATATGGGTATCCTTGATGAATATGGATACACCTCCGCCCTTTGTACTGCAATCCTGTAACTGAGGCCGGAAGGTATGATATGAATTGTAACCTGGCAGTGCTGGGATGCTCTCTTGAGCCTTGAACTAGGTTTCCGTCACTGCACAAACATAAATTTTCTCCATGCTGAGGAGAGCCTCGAGTGTGTGCATTTTGAGGTTGAGACTTCTGGCGTTGAGTAGCATTACCCTTAGTTTTTGGTTACCTGTGCTGGTTACGGTGGTTGATTTGTCCTTTGAGCCCTGCCTAAAAAAGGCCCTATGGGGATGGCAAGAGCCTTGGCCAGTATTCGAAAACCTAGGGGTGACAGGTGCAATCCATCTCTGGCAAAACAGCGAGGCTTGTCTATAATGTCATCCCAGGCAGACACTGGATCCCCTTAGAACGACACCAGAAGCTTAGCCGAATGTTGAAATTGATCATTTTGTCTTTGTATTGTATCAAGTCTAGGTGAAGGTAGTATGCTACTCAAGGTCAGGGTCATACCAGCTTGGGCTACATGATCAGAGGGCTCTTCAATGTCTCTTTTCATGTAGTCCAGGGAGGTACGTCTTAGATCATTCACACCAATATTTACAATGACAAGTCACTCCAGAACAAGTACAAGTATGACGCTAAGTACCTGTGTTATGTGGCAGATCAGAGCACCAGACAGGCAGCTGACTGTAACCTTCTCCTTGTTCAGCCTGGTGAGTGGAACATCCGTGTGCCTTACTATAGAGTCTCCTATTACTAGCGTGTTAGGTATGGTGTTTATAAGATATGCAGTATTGCATATGGAATTAGCAGAAGGCAGGATGCCATGAAGCCCAAAGCCTGCATAATTTTTCTTGCAGGTAACTGGGTCTTTGTTGCCATCATTTGAAAGTGATGAGTCAGTTGCCTTTGTTTGTCTGGCGTGAGATAAGCCATCTGGGCAGTTGTATTTAAGCTTGCACCCAGGAATATTATCTCTTGAGAGGGCACTAGTTTTGATTTCTTTTCGTTTACTGTGTACCCTAGGCAAACTAGTAATCTTTTTACAAACGCCAGATGTTGTAGTAGAATGTCCTTGCTCTCTGCTTGAATTAGGCAGTCGTCCAAGTAGGGATATATTTGAATTCCTTTTTGTCTGCAAAATGCAACTACTGGTGCCAGGCATTTTGTGAAGACCCTGGGCGCAGTAGATAAGCCAAAGGGCAGTGCAGAGAATTGGTAATGCATTGAGAAAGCTATGAATCTGAGGTATCTTCTGCAAGATTGTCTGATTGGGACACGCAGGTATGCCTCTTTGAGGTCCAAAGTAATGAGCCAAGCCTTCTTGCCCAGCATGGGTAGAAGTTGCTGCAGTGTCAACATTTTGAATTTTGGAACGTTCAGGAAAGTATTTAGAGTAGACAGGTCCAGTATTGGTCTCCAGGCTTTGTCCTTTCTGGGTACCAAGAAAAGTCTTGATCAAAATCCTTGCCCCTGCTCTTGCTGTGGTACTTTTTGAACTGCCCTCATGTCCATGAGAGCAAAAATTTGCTTTTGTGCCTCTGCCCATTGATTGTGTGGCACATCTGTTATACCTTTTGCCCTTGGGAGGGTGTGGAAGTGGAACCTGTAGCTCTGAGAAAAAATATTTAGTACCCATTTGTCCTGGGTGATCATGTGCCAATTTTGTGAGAAAAGTGCTAGTTTTCCCTCTAAGGGTGCTGCCAAAAGGTAAGTGCTTGGTATTGGCAGTGGGAAGTCATTGAGACTGTTTCCTATATAGTTGTGATTTATCTTCTCTGCCTTTGGGGGCCGAAGCACCCCATTGCTTAGGTCTGCATGAGCCTTGGGGCTGAGATCTGCCTCTTGGGCGTCTGTATCTGCCTCTCTGTGGTCTGTCTGACACTGGAAAGGACCAATTTTTAGAAGGCTAGTTCCTGCTAAATCTGGGTGGCTGAACCTGTAAGAAATCCTTTACTGTTTGCATTGATTTTGCTTTATCCTCCATTTTCTATAGTACCTCCTCTGCCTTAACACCAAACAAAGTATCATGCTGTAATGGAGCATCCAATCAGGTAAACTCTGTTCTTTTAACCAAGCATGCCTTCGAATGACAGAACCTGTAACTGCGGCTCTGCAAGAAGCCTCTAATGAATCAAAACCACATTGCAAAGTATGCTTTCCCACTTCAGCTGCATGCAATAAATCCTGCATTTCCTTGTTTTCAGGACATTCAGAGCTTGTAAGCATTTTTTGTTTTAGCAGAGACATTGGGTATTGTTGATATTTAAGCATGTGAAACTGGCAATTTAAAGCCCTTACAGCTAAAGTAGCAAAACTTTTCCCCCCATCTGTCCAGTGCTCTAGAATCCCTATCAGAGGGAACAGGGTTTTTTGCATTGGAAGCCTTGACCCCTTTGGGACCCTGAGAAACTGTTTCTGGATCAGCAGCAGGGTTTTTATAAAGAAATGTATGGGAGTCTGGAACCCTGTAGTACCTATCTGGCTTAACTGGTGCAGGGGGTAAAGAATCAGGAGACAAACTGGATTCAGAAAATACATCATCAACAATATCTAGCACAGGGGGGATAGCAAGAGGCCTGTGCTGAGGCAATAAAAGAAAGTCTCTGAGCCTTTTCTTGGATTCTGAATAATCCTGGCTCTCCCAATGGAAATGCTCCCTCGTGGTCTGCAGGGTTTCCCCAAAAGAGTAGTCCTCAGGAAGAGAGGCTGAAGGGATAGATTCTTCTGCATCAGAGTCCTCATAGGGAGGAAGAGAATATCTCTGTTCTGAAGAGGAATCTGAAGAAATAGAAACCTGGTCAGAGGAATCCTAGTCGGTGTCTTGCCTAGGCCTTTTATCAAGAGGGGGATGGGAACCCCTGATCAAAGTAATTAAGTCTTCGGCCATTTTAAGCATCTGTTTCTTTGGCATGGATGACTGTACAGGATAATGCTGCACTTGTTTCTTTGTCTTAAAGGTGTTTTAGACTTTGCCTTGGCTGCTGAAGTGGTCTTGATAGTAAGCTGTGTAGGTCTGAAAACACCCTCAGAAGCCGATGCCTGCTCAGCAGCTCCAGACTCATCTGAGGGAATAGTTTCCTTAGGCCCAATACCTTGAGTTTCCAGAGGCCTAGTTGTCTCCATGTGGGAGTTGGAGGTGGCCTGTGGATCTGAGGTAACGGGTGTCAAGGGCTGCGAAAGCACCTCACGGAGAACTGGCGAACCAGAGACTGGCCTAGCCTGTCCCTTTCTTTGTCTTTGTGCTTTTTATGAATTCCAGTCGTCGGTTGTTCCGACGGCATTATATAGTTAAACCTTCGGCCAAAGTAATGTAAAGCAAAATCAAACAGACGCTTAATAGTGTGTTGGTTGAATCTAGCACAAAACTGACAACTAGCAATGTCGTGGTCAGGGCCTAGGCAAGGAATACAGTAAGAATGAAAATCCTTATGAGGTATTTGCTTCCCACAAGAAATACAATTGTTAACTTTTACTGACATCGGTCTGGAGCAAGAAAAAGTTTCCCCAATGGGGTACTTAGCTTTATTGAAGACTTTGGATCTGAAATTCAATTTCAAAAATCTCAGGAGTTGGCCGACTGGCACTTGCGAACTGCTTTTGCTTCGGGCACCATGCGGCAAGAAAGACTGAAGAAAATGGCGTTGGCTGCATCTTATATACCCCTGGCGCACTGACATCAGGGAAGAGGCGACAGCACCGATGCCGGACCAGGACTTTGGAATTCAGGCCGACTGCGGGTAGCCTGCCAGCAAGATAACCCAAGTGCAATGACTGCAACAGTGAAACACGATGAACATCTTAGGGTTATGTTGCTAAACGCTAGGGATTTAAATCAAAAACTGCACTCATTGGAAGCACTTCTCTCCCTGGAAGATGTTGATATCTGTGCAAAGACTGCTGAGAGTACCTCTGCCGTGCAGGACTTCAATGCCTTCCACACCTTCAGACCACAAACCGAAGGTGTGAGAACCAAAGGAGGAGTATCTATTTACATAAAAGATAAATGTGCCTCGACTGGTAAGACAGGACAACTGTATGGATTTACTCCAAGTTCAAATTCCTGTAGATAAGTCCCCCCTTCACGTCACTGTAAGCTACAGGCCCCCCCCTTCCATGAACCAAGAGGCCCAGACAGTGCACTTAAACCTACTAGAGTCAATCAAAATACAACTGAACAGTTCAATCTTGGGTGATTTCAACTAGCCCTCCATTATATGGGAAACCTATATCAGCCAAAACTCTCACACACAGGTTCCTGGCCTTTGTCAGCTCAAATGCCCTGGAATATTTGTTACACAACCCCACTAGGAGCTCAAATATTCTGGACCTGGTGCTCACCAGTATGAGTTGCCATTGCAACGCACGTGTAGGACCCTCCCTAGTTAAATCGGACCACAAATCCATAAGAAAAACACCTGAACCTCTCAGAGGAACAGTTAAAACTAAAAAACTTCACCAAAGCCAAATACATCCTCCTGAGGGCAAGTATACAAGACTTCCAACGCCCTGTTCTCATAGAGGACATTGGGGACTATACTAGAGTTTACACAGATGCCATGTACAGACACAAATGTATAGATACTGCAGTACTTGACAGGATCAAAAAAAACAGGCAACTGTGGTGGACAGCTAGTATCAACAGATTATTCAACAAACAAAAGTAAGAAGCTGCTTACAAAAGGGTGGTCTCAGCCCTGGAAGAGCACCCTCATCAGCCTATATAAACAAATTAGACAACTGAAAAACCTCAAAGAGCAGTTATGAAAACAACTAGAGACCATAGCCAAGGACAGCCACAAAGATTTTTTTAAACTATATCCAAAACCTAAAAGGTAGGACCCAGATGTGTACTGAATGGGCTGTGGATGGTATCACACACACGGAACCTGAAAAAAATAGCAAGCTTGCTTGCAGACAGGTTTGGGGAAAACTTTTACCCCCTATTCCCTCCAAACATGTCACAAACCATATCATCATCACCCCCTCTGCCCCACATCTCCAAGGAGCATGTCATCAATGCACTCTCCAAGGCTATGAACACAGACTCTATGGGACCAAATGACATTCTAAATTGCATTCTAAATGCATAGAAACATGAGCTAGCTGCTCCGTTGGGCACCCTTTTCAACCACAACCTGAGCACTGGCAATGTCCCCATTGAGTGGAAAACAGCAACTGTTATCCCCCTTCACAAAGGTGGTACAGCCACAAACCCAGGCAAGTATAGACCCTTAACTTTAACCAGCCTCATCTGAAAGGCAATAGCACGTATCAACATGGACCTCAAACAAGGATACAGGTGACCTCCAAACTACCCAGTTCGGCTTCATCAAGGGCAGGTCATGCCTGCTTAACCTGGCAGACTTCTTCAAAAAAATTACCAATGCCATGGATGAAGGCAAGACAGTTCACATAGCCTACCTTGACTTGGGCAAAGCCTTTAACACACTGTCCTACTTGAGCATCACTGACAAACAACCAGTTGAAAATCAACACCTATGTTGTCAGATGGCACAGCAAACTGGATTGCAGACCAAACACACTCAAAAGTGGGAGTGAAGACTCCACCGCAACCAGTAGGCCAGTCACTAGTGGAGTCCCTCACGGAACAGTGCTTGGCCCCCTCTTATTTGGCATTTACTTTTCTGAAGTCCAGGCTAAAACAGGAGGGCTGTGGCTAACCAAGTTTACTGATGACTGCAAATTGGGAGCAATCATCGAATCCTCTAATGATATCAGAATCCTCCAAAAAGGGCTTACTCAGACAAATGATTGGTGTCAAAAATCATAGGCTTAAGCTGAATGCTAAAAAATGCATCATTCCCTTTGGTAAAACAACGTCCCTGTGGGCTATCAACTAAACACTCCAAGCACAAATTCAGTGGTAGGAGACTTGGGAAAAAAAGTTGACTGTGACCTCAACTTTGATCATCATGTGGCCACTCTGGTAAGGAAGGCATTCTACATTGCTCATCTGATTAGCAATGGCATCACCTCACTGGAAAACGAGGTCATAACCCCAAATGTACCTCAGACATCTGCAGCAGCTTGATACTCCTCAAATTTCTAACCAAGAAAATTCAGGGTCTTCAGCACATATCCTACATGGACAGACTGAAATCACTCACTGTATTCAGTAGCGTATAGACTACTTAGAGGGGACTTGTGCCTGGCCTACAGGGCCATCTCTAACCCAAATCTAATGGAAATGCTACACATACGAATGTTAAATGGGACTAGGGCCACTCGCTCCAGGGACCTAAATCTGATTTGCAACATAAACAGGACTTGCTGGAGAGACAGATGCATCTTTCAGAGGTTGCCACTCCTTTGGAATAGGCTGCCTATTTGTGTAAAGCAGAGCACCTCCATGAACCTTTTAAAGTGCAATGTGGATGACTGGATGGAAAACTGCAAATTTCTGCTGGGAATTGTCTGTACAACTCTTAGACATGGTTACAAAGTACTAGAGTGGCACAACCAATACCTCCCACCTAATAGTCAACTGGGCTTAAGCAGCTAGGATTATAAAGACCCTCACGTCAGTAGCCTAGTAATTTCCAATGAACCTATTAAGTTACTAAATAAAGGCAGCATTAGGATTTATTGCATTAAAACTCATTAATGCAATCAGAAAGTGGGCTAGATATATTATGCATCACCAGAACTCTGCAATACACTCAAGATAAAGCTACAGCTTTTCTCAGTTTAAGAAAACAAACTGATAGTAATATGTGGTTTTCTCTGGGCTTAAAGGCAGCATGTAAAGGGGTCTCTCATTTGGTAACATCTTAGAAGGCTAGAAATTTTAACTCAACATGTATAAACAAGCGGACTAGTAAAGACAAATCAAATGTTGGAGCATTTATTTTATTTATTCTTTGTTGACTGGGCTAATCCCAAAAGGCTAGTAGACTCTTCAGTGGTGGCCAGAGACAGTACTAGGAGAAATTTGGGCAGGGCATCGAGGAACTTCTACTCTTTTTGTATGGGGACGCTAACTGATGTAGTCTTTGGAAAGTAACTGTGTTAGATTCACTTAAAAAAAAGTGAATTTTTGATAGTAGATGGAGAAAAGGAGAAAAGGAGCGAAGAAATCACCTTCGAGAAGCAAAGAAACGAGGTAAAGGTGGGCAAGCCTTTAGAGGAAGGATTTGTAAGCAGTAATGATGTGAAGGCAGTCAAGCCTTCTAAGTGTGTTTTGTGGCAGAAAAAAAAAATGGTTGTACCGGTAATGGATTCTGAAGATTTCTTTCAGCAGAATCTTTTTAGGGAAGAAGATTCAATATAAGTATGCGTTGTTACAAACCTCCAGTCTGGAGCATTGTGGGATGACTTACTTGTGGACTTGGCAAACATGACTGAACCAGAAAGTGGTAAAGATATTTCCTGGGGTGAAATTACAGACAGAATACAGCAAGTATAACCTAAGATTAAGTTGTCATATGCAGAAACTGAAGAAACACAAAGAAAAGGAAGGGAAGAAATATACCTCCTGTTAAAAATAAATAAATAAATTGTTTATGGTAAGAATAAAAGAGGATAATGAACTGAAAAGATACAAGGTATGGAATGAAATACTTCATTTGCTTTAGTTCCTAAAGGTATAATTAACATTTATACATATAAAAGAGATTTATTGTGACATTACTTTTGAAACTGGTCAACTGATACATTTTTAGGGGAATATGAAAAAAGAAAGACCATTCCATGTGGAACCAGTATGTCTTAAAGGCTTTTTTTGACAGATACAAATAAAAAGATTCATATATAATTTATAAAAGAGGTAGAAATAGAGACTTTAGAAGGACTTTTATTAAAATTATGTAAAGATGTATTAGACATTTTGAAAGTGTATGATAAGAGAGGTCTATGGACTGGGGCATGGGATAGTCTTGTGATACTAATACAGAAAATGAAAAAAATTGTGTACATTCCTAGTATCATAAATGTGGAGAGGGATAAAAGGTATGGTGAAATATTGGGTTCAACCGAAAACACGTTTTCTTGGTGGTAAATCAGATCTGATTAATAATTGTGAAAAAAATAAAATATGTATGTGAAGAGACTGGACATATGAAGACTTGTGAGTTAAGATGTTACAAATGTAAAAATAAAAACAAGGCATTTAGGTATGGAATGTGAAGAGACAGTCAAACTATAGATACACAAGTGGATCAGAGACAAGTCGATAGTCATTTACAGGTAGAATCAGAGGTTGCAGACACAAATAGGGCTAATACAGATAAATACTCCAGAAAGTGAACTGATAACGAAAAAAAAAAAGAACTGAAGAAAGTTCAGATGTAAGTGATAAGGAAAACATGAAATGGAATGTGATTAAACAAAAAAGGAGTTCTATTGGTAAAAGGGTACACGAAATAAAGAGAAAAAAAGAAAGGATAAGACAAGGCATTACTACTAGTAAAACTTTAGCAATAAATGTTAATAGTTTAAAAAGTTTAGTAAGAAGAATAAGTATCATTCAATGGTGTAAACAAGATAGGGAAATTATTCTGGAAGATGATTTTTAACTAAAGAAATATATCAAATCGAAATAAGGTGGGGAAACAATGTGATTTGGAATTTAGGGAAAGAGACTTATTCAGGAATAGTTATTTTGTACAAGTATACAATAAAAGTTTGAGACTACTTTTGTCATAATGGGCAGAACTACTACTCTTTATGCAAGATAGAAAATGCAGATCTCTAGAATTATTGCAATTTATGCAGATCTAACAAAGAGGGAGCAAAGCTATGTTTAAGAATTTAACTCAGTATGTCGCCATAAATATGGAGATAATTGTGGTAGGTGACCAATTTAAGATGTCAGAGAGACTATGGTGTTAAAAAAAGTATTGCATATTATAAAATATGGACAACTGCAAAGTTGGTATAAAAGCATGTGGACATATAGTAGAGATGAAGAGAAATAGATTATTTCATATTTTAATCAGGATTATCAATATTAGAAGAGCTTTGTCAACAGGTTTTTCTGATCATACAGCTATTTGGATCCAATTAAAAGGGAATGATGAGTATTTGAGAAAACGAAAAGGGAATAAAAGAACAAATTAAATTAAATGGGAAGTGACAGTAAAGATAACATTAGAATTGTGGAAAAGATCATGCGGAGACGAGAGATTTTTTTTATAAAGACTGGTCAGAATAGTGGTTGTATTTTAAACAAAAGTATAAAAATGTTATATACAATGTGAACAGGAAAAAGGGAAGAAAAAAAATGAAATACAGAAAATGAAGAATGAGTCTAGAAAAAAATGAAGGTTTGTTTGTTAAAAAACAAGAAATTTATAATTTGAGTAAAACCAAAATAAAGCATTTATTGTACAAGATATTTGTTGAATCAGAAAAAAGAAGAAATTGCACCTTATTTGACTAAGATCATTAAAGAAAATAACTGTATAATGAGGCAAATGAAGGATACAGATGTGTAATATATAATACACAGAATAAAATTATGGGAATAATAGAAAATTATATTGAACATTTATTTATTATTTATTTAAAAGGATAAAGTATGGAAACTCATAATGAATGGAGAGAGTCATTTTAGATCAAGATAGTAAGGAGATGGAAAAGAATATTGTCATGGAGGAACTAGAAAATGTATTAAAGGCAGTTAAATCAGGAACCAGTCTAGACGGAATGGAATATAGGATGTATAAAAATATGACATGATCACAAAAAATATTGTTTAATGGTGTTGAATGGTTAAACAATGGATTTCAATATAAAGAGCTATGTAGTGGAGTAATTACATTTATATGGAAAAAAAGTCTGTAAAGAAGAAATCTACACATGGAGAGAGTTTTGAATAATACAGATTATAACATTTATGAAGATTCTACAAAGAATGGAAAGTAAAATAAAGCTATAAATATATGTGGTATAAAAGGAAAAGTGCACAAGTTGTTCTTAATTTTTTGGGAACTGGTAGACGTATTACACAGAAATAACCAAATTAAGATGATGGTAGGTGATGCAAGTAAAGCATTCAGTTCTATTCAGCATAATGTGTTATGGGAAATATTGAAAGAATATAAATAAGATTAGAATGGTATTATGACAGTATATAAATTTAATATAGCGGCTTTGGTTAATGGTTGGTTAAGTACATAAACAGTGCTTCAAAGAGGTA
Organism: Protopterus annectens; assembly: GCF_019279795.1. Lineage (NCBI taxonomy): Eukaryota > Metazoa > Chordata > Ceratodontiformes > Protopteridae > Protopterus > Protopterus annectens. Next base: position 143,725,730 of record NC_056745.1, on the reverse strand, counting down.
AAAGACAAGGCTATCCCAGAATAATAGAATATTTTCTTTAGTAATGAATGTGGTATCTACATATACAATGAAATGGAAAAGATGAGTTACATACATCTCTAATGAAGCGGTACTTGTCCCAATCTTGTTATCCTATGCAGATATTATAATTACTGCAAAAAATAGCACAGGAATGAGTAAAATAGTCTTTGCAAGATTATTTAAATTTAATACGCTTATGTATAAATGCACAGAAAAGCCAATAATTAGATTTTGATGGTGTATTGGGAGATGTTAAGTTTAATTTGACAAACATAAATGCCCTTGGTATAGGTTTTGGAAAACAGAAAAATGCACAATGATTATGGAAAGAAAAAATAGACAATATTTAAGATTTGTGTAGGTTTTGGAAGACATTTAAATCGTCTTTTAGAAAGAAAATACTAATTCTAGTCTTAGAATATCATATTTAGCAAGTGTCTTTAGTATCCCTGTTTTGTCTGAAAAGGAAGTTTGCAATCTAATCTTTTCCTATATTTGGGACTCTAGATTAAATCCAGTAAGGACAGGTATACTATATGTTAATAGAGAAGGGGGGTTAGGATTGTTTAATCCTATAATTTATGCAGCATCATTACACTTATATAAAATATTACAATGTTTAAAGCATAATGATAATTCATTACTATTAGAAATACTGCAGTTTAAATACAGAGAGGAAAGGTTGTATATTCTGAATAATAAAAGAAAGAGGTCATTGTACCAGTTATGAAATAATTACCAAAGGAAAAATCCTACCATCAGATTTTGTTTTCCCTGATAAAAGAAAATGGTATAACAGTGTTATGAGCAAATATTTTTGTAAACACATGGAAGGAGCTGCCGAGAGTCAAAATTACAACAGTACAGGCTAGAATGGGATGATGTAAAGAAATGGTTGAATGTCAAGATTTTTTAGGGAGACTTAGTATACAAAAGCTTCCAGTAAAAGCAAATATGCCATGCAAGATGAAAAAGACAGAACATGTGTTTATTGCAAAGAATTTGAGACTAGCGAGCATGTGTTTTTAGGATGTAGATGAAGTAAAACGTTACGGAAGAAGGGTGTTGCTATGAGGTATTTAGAAGAGATTTTAAATGTAAATGAATTGGCTAGGGAAATAATTGGGTATGGTTATTATAAAAGAAAATGCAGAAATTATATAACAAAAATTGATAGAAAAATGTTTTGTACAATATGGTTAATCTGAAATCAATGAGGAAAGGAAATTTTGTTCAATGAAAAATGGTATTTGGCTACGATATTAAAAAAAGATTTTGGCTATGGAAAATCAAATGGGCAATTTTATAACTATGTAAATAATGTATATATTGTAAATATGTATGCAAGTTTATTTATAAAAACACAATTTACAAGAAAGGACCCCCACTCTTTTTAATAGGTGCTGTGGGATCTTTTATATCTATTTGAATTCCACCTACTCAGGCTGATGGGGCCATGGTTTAACATCTCATCTGAAGGTCAACACTCAGGAGTGCAGCATCCATCTTTATGCTGCAATGCTGCGTCAGTAATCCATCCACCTGGTGTGGGAATAAAACTCAGAGGCTTCTGCACCAAAGGCAAGTGTGCTACCTGTTGCGCTAGTGAAGTGACACTGAAGTTTATCCGGACGCGTGGAATCCAGTCAGGATAGAGCTAATGGCTCTTCAAAATATTCTGATTAGGGCATAACTGGAGTACTTTACCTCAAATATAAATTACCATGTGAACAACAGTGATCAGCTAACACTTCACTGATAATTAGATACACTATACAGAAAACAAAATCACACTGATGGCTCAAATGACGGCAACTAACTTGAGGTGTGAAGAAAATGAAATATGAGGCTAGGCTACATAAGCATGATTATTTTCCTTAAGGAGAAACTAAAGATAGAATACAGATATACAAGGCACTTCAAAGTAAATGGCATAGGATTAAACTGGAAATCCAAAACAAGGGAGAAGAGGTGAACATACAATCAGAGGATCATACTTTACATTTTATATGAAAAAGTACCTTTTTCACAGAGATGGATGCAAATAGGTGGAACAGTTTTTCTCAGTAGTTGGCTGATGAAAAGTTGTTGCATCTTTTGGCTTTTCCTGGTTAGGGGTCGCCACAGCGGAACTCTGGTCCGCTAATGATTGGCAGTAGATTTTTACATACCGACTTGCCAGGCCTGATGCACAACCTTCAACGAAGGTACGCCCATTCACGCATGTCTCCACACAGAAGACGCTTTAGCTGAGAATCGAACAGGACAACGTCTTACTGTGAGGCGACAATGCTACCGCAGCACCACCAAAAGTAAGTTTACAAATTTAAGACAACTTGGGATTTCTGCAGGGATTGCAGTGATGGAGGGAGGGAGCTGCTATAGATTAACTGCAACAAATGAACAGACTTAAAAAAATGATAGTCTCCTTCTGTTGGCTAGTTTATGAAACTAAAATTCACTAGCAGGGGTAGTACTAGTGACAATTTTGAAAATGGCCTGAGATTAAGGCAGTTACTAGTTTGTCTCTTCTCTGAATAATATTCCTATGTCTTTACCTTTTTTCAGTGTGCTCACAGTGATGTTTTTCAAAGGCATTTCCTCCTATACATAAATTACAAGGGACCTTTACATTTAGCAAATGAGTATTTAATTTTACCTGACTAGTAGTGTCCTTTCATCCAGCTCCCTAGTTTTTCCTAGATTCGGTCAGAAAAAAATACTGAAATTAAGAAAACTGTAATTAACTTCGTCTCTGCATGGAATCCATTTACATTAGCTTGAAGGAACAGAAGAAAGTCTCAAAAAATCATATATCATGTGACAGTCTCCCAATCAAACAAACATGCCCTGCAGAGTTTGTTTTGTAAAGGATGCAAAGAAGCTGAACAAAAGCTACACAGGTCTGAATCAAGCATCTGTCCACAAAAGCATTTTTCAAGTGTGTCAAGAAAAAAACTCACAAAGAGCAAAGACAGACCAATTGGACGCCAAAAGAAATTACAGGGTACACAAACCAGGTCTCACATGGAAAGACCAAAAGCCCTATCACTGTACTGCATCTCCTAGGTTGCTAAGGGGCAGCCTGTGCCTAGCTGACAGAGCAGTGTCTGACCCATCCCTCATGGAAATGCTGCACATCTGTAAAACTAAATCAAACTGCACAAGGGTCATTTGGCTCCAGGGATCTTAACCTAACCTCTGACATGAACAAGGCACATTAGAAAGATAGATACATCTCCCAGATACTGCCACTTCTCTGGAACAAGTTTCCAATTCACGTGAAACAGAGCCTCTCCCTAACCCTCTTTAAATGCAACCTAGATCAATGGATGGGTGACTGCAAATTCACTCCGGGTTTTCACCCATACCCCTCCTGTACAGAAGAAGTCATTATTAACTACTATAGACACTTACCTCTGCGAACTTCACTCTCCTAACCTCCAACTGGGGTAACTTGGGATAAATACGGCTAGTCTTGTAAGGACTCTAGGGCTGTTAACCTTGTAACTTTCCCTATGAACCTGTCTGAAAGATGACCATGATCTGCCCCTTAGCATCAGGAATGAAATGGAGGCAGAAGAAAAGATGGTAAAATTTTAGAAACATTTCAAGGCACAGATGGACAAAATGTGAGACACACATTCTTATAATGTAAAACAAGGTATGTCCATAAAGTGTTTTGTTTCAGCAGAGTCTAGAAAATCATTTTTATTGAAACAGCATAAAATGTGTGGCAATCCAACATTCTGACAACTCTGAGTATGCGGGTTCTTCATAGTTCTCAGAAATTAAAATCAAAACAAATTACAACAGAAAGATGACTGACCAAACCTTACTTCAAAGTCCTTAGTTCAAGCTTGAGTAGCCATACAATAACTTGTGCTAACAATACATATTCTGTTGAAAGGGAGAAGGAGCCGTCTTACTTATATTTTAACTGCTATATTGTCTGCCCAAACCCTGTGGATGTGTTAGTTCTATGAAAGTCAAACAGCCACATTATATCTGGCTAAAAACATTACAAGCTTAAAAAAGTCAGCCAATAAAAACCCTTAAAGGAGATGCCACCTCTCTATGGGGACAACTGTTCCTCCCCTAAACAGATAACTATTTAGATTTCTGGCTTTGGCACCTACAGCTGGCATCCTAGCAACTCAGATCCTATTTGCATGCAAAGAAGAAGCTTGAACACCTTTAATGCATTGACAGATGATGCTTTGTAATGCAAATGATACAAGATGATTATGTCAGTCAAGGATAAACTACAACCAGCTCAATACTGGTATTCAAAACACTATTTACACCTAGCACTTCTGAATTCCAAGACTTCAACTTTGTCTCAATGAACTTTTGCAAATAGTATATATACACAAAAAGGATATACAGCCTCAGTCTTTTAAAGAGGGAGTTTGCCCCATGTTCCTACAGCCCCTTATTTTGTCATTATAACTCCAAGGTCATCAGTGTCTCACAGCAGTGTAAACACAACTCTCAAAGTATAGTCTGTCATAATTAACAAAAGACAAATAAATAAATATGTACATTGTCAATGGTCTGGTTCCACATTGCAGAGGGATGGAACCCTGACTGCGACCTAGGCAACTGGGGTTTGTTAAATGGCTTCAGCACTGAAAGACCAAGCAGGGAAGGTGAGAAGTGAAGATATGGCCTGCTTGCCTCTCTCAGGAGTTTGGGGAGAGTTGCATGTAATCTGGGCAAACTGAGTAGGTGCAATTTTCCTAACAGAGACTAGAGAAATCAACTCCCATGCTTTTGGGTGGGAGCAGGGGTATTTCGAGGAAATATTCCTTGCACAAGTGTGTGTGTGTGTGTGTGTGTGTGTGTGTGTGTGTGTGTGTGCGCATGTGGTCAATTTATACAGTTAACATATTACACATCCTGTACTGCTGGAACTTGTTGCACATGCGTTTACAAAGAGAAAGTCAAGAACCACCTCTGATGGCTTCCTGAATGATGGTCCGTCCTGCTCAACAGTCACACTGGTGACAGGAAACTAGCAGACTGACTGGATGGCACGGAGCTATTTAACAGCATGATGAAAGGACAAAGTGACAAAAATGGACATGGGTTACAGTACAAATGTCCTTCAGTTTCACAAAAAAGTACAGAAGTATTGTGTGGAGTCCACATGTTTTTCTTGCATCTTTGACTGTGTGTGGATAGGTTCATAGGTAGGTACTAGGCTATTGGCCCTAGGGCCTATATAAACCTAGGCAAAAATGTACCCTGGCTTTCGCCACCCAAGAAAATGATTTTCCTGTGCCCCTGTCGAGCAGAGCCACAGAAGTGATCCCTGGGGTGAATTTCCTATTTCCCATCCAATTATTAAGATTTTTCTTGAAGAGTGCTAATGAGCAGCTCTGTTTGATATAGATAGGTAGTCTGTTCCAGAGTACGGGAAGTCTCTGGGACAGGACTCTATCCCTCCAGCATATTCTGTTTATTGTGGTGACAAGGTTTAGGTCCCTAGAGCATGTAGCTCAGAGGGATTGGGATTTCTTTAAGTGGAGCATGTCTAACAGCTCTGGGTTTGACATAGCTTTGTATGTTAGGCTGAGATCGCCTCTGAGTAGGTGATATGTGACGGAGTAAAGCTGGAGTTTTTTGAGACTGTCTGCATAGGTCATCTGTTTGAGGCCAGTAATCCTCTTTGTGAGGTATTTCTGTGGCCTTTCCAGTTGTTGTAGATGTTTTGTGAGGTACATACCAAAAGGGGCGTTGTACTCTATAATGGGTCTAATGAGTGATGAGTAGAGGGGAACAATTACCTCTTTTTTTCTGGATGAGAAACCTTTTATGATGAGGTGAGCCACGTAGAAGGATTTCCTGACCACTGTGGCGATGTGAGTATCAAAGGAGAGACTACTGTCCACCTGTGTCCCAAGGTCTCATTACATTTTCAGCGTTAAGTAGACTACCAGCTATGTGGTAGTTCATAGGTACAGAGTTTTTACCAAAGGGGATGACAATACACTTTTTGGCATTGAGCTTCAGGCCATGGCTTTGACACCAGGCATCTGTCTTCTCAGTGAGGCTTTTTTGTAGTATATCCACATCATTAGGAGTTTCGATTATGGCTCCTAGTTTGCAGTCATCTGCAAACTTTGTTGCCAAAGACCTTCTGTGTTAGCCTGTACTTCAGAGACGTAGATACCAAACAGGAGAGGACCCAGGACTGAACCCTGCGGTACTCCACTTGTCACTGGTCTGAAGTCGGATTTGGAGTCTGCTACTTTCACAGTGTGGGTTCTGTCCGTGAGCCAGTTGGCAACCCATCTTGTGACATAGGGATTTATACCTAGTTTAGTGAACTTATCTATAATTCCAGAGTGGGGGATGGTGTCGAAAGCCTTGGCAAGATCTAGATAAGCTGTGTGAACCACCTTACCCTCATCTATGGCTTTGGTGACTGCTTCAAAGAAGTCAATCAGGTTTAGGAGACACGATCTGCCTTTTACAAATCTGAACTGGGTAGGGTCCAGAGTTTGGAGATTAGCAATGTCTTTGTTTATGAGTTCCATGATGATACGTTCCATGGCCTTGCAGACCAGGCTGTTCAGGCTAATGGGGCAGTAGTTCCCGGGGTCCGTCGTGGCTCCCCCTTTGTGGAGTGGGATAACCATCGCGGTGTGCCATTCAGTGGGCACAAAGCCTGAGGTGAGGCTATGATTGAACATGGTACTTAGGGTAGGGTGCCAGTTCATTCTGTAGTTCATGTAGAATGTATGTGTGTTTCTTCAACGTGTTTTACTGCTCCATCTACAAAGACATGTGATGCATCTTTGATAAGCTTTTCAAAACTGTCACATGATTTTGTGTGTGTGTGTGTGTGTGTGTGTGTGTGTGTGTGTGTGTGTGTAGTCAAATGGGAATGCTGCACTGATGGATTGGTCTCCTATCTGGTAAAAATCTTGTCTTGCAACAACTGTTACTATGATGGGCACCAAGATGGATTAAGAGGACTCTGATAATGGATAAATGACACTTAAAACCAAAACTTCAAAACAAAAAAAAAAAATCACTAAAATACATTTTTTGTAATTAACCATTCTGTTTTATAACAAAACCATTCTTAGTGACAACACAATTAACAGTGAAAAGCACGTAACCAGTGTTGGTATTAACAATGAAAACCTGAAAGCGTAACTTTGGTATCCCTCTGACTACAGCCATTTGTAACAGATACCCAGAGATAATAATGTAAGTTACCATGTGAACAACACTGGTCACCTAACACTGCAATTATAAAATTGGTATTTAGTTTATTTAACAAAGAGGTAAAAAGCAGTGAGATACATGCAAATGAACACTGCTTAAAACAGGTAAAACAGTCTCATTTTGCAACACCTACAAGTGTGTTACAGGACTGTGCATCGTCTCAGAGAATACCGATGCACACTTCTCAAGTCGCGTTTCCACACAGATAAAGTCTCTGCTCATACTATATATCCCGGGTTTAGAATTTACATCAGAGTCCGATACACTTCACAGGTAGATGAAAGTAATCAGCTTTGGCTATTGCTACACTTAAGTACATAAGGAATGTATATTGGAGCAAAGATGCACAATCCATCACCTGTTTATCTGCTTGTGTTTCAGTGACCACTTAAGCATACACTGGAAGTTTAGATTTAGAATAATCACAAATAAAAAAATATCCTAGATTACCTACTATATTAAACTTCTTATCCCTGGAACATGAGAAGGCTGGATGCAATAAGGCACTTTTTGTTTTGTTGGGGTGGGCACAGCATTAACAATAAAGATGGCTGTTTACACACCAAAGATGGAGGAATCAGTCCATCGATTTAACCCCACTGTACACATGTATATACAAAGACGCACACCCCAATAGAAAAGTCAAGATCTGATAAATTACAGCATGAATACAGCAGCAACATTATATTTATATTACATATATAAGTGTATGTTTGAAATATAAATCAAAATAAGGCCACTTAAAACTGGAAGCCAGAAACTGTCCTTTAAAACAAGGTGCAAAAAAGCCACATGAAGTTAAGTTGTACACTGAAAAAAAAGGAAAACAAAAGTTATAAAAATACATAAATACCTACAGTGTGGACATGCTACTACTGACTCCCAGGCCCATATGATTTTTTTTCCGTAATGCAATACTTGCATTTTACAGGCTTGACTGGGATATTTACATCACGGCTAGTTCAAAATTCAATTTCATAAAAAACTATGGCAGATTAACATGATTCCAAGTAGGTGGAGCATCACAGCTTAATGTATCTTTCAAATAACCCACAAGTTCTTGCATGAAATGATTATGTACAGTTCCATATACTGATCTTCATTGTGCATTACTCTGTACTGCAGAAACCGTCTTAACTGATGCAGCCTATTAACATCTGAGCAAACTGTGCATCACTGGATTGTTTCCACATAGTTAGCAGGATACAGTCCCATCTTTCCAGTGTCCAGACGACCCTTGCACCATCCTTGCTCATCTTCGTCTCCTATTTTAGTGAATTCATCCCCTGTAATGCAAGTAATTAAAATACAGTGAATAAGAACATTTAAGACTGTGTACTTTACACAAGTGTGGGATAAAAACAGATATAAGGAGAATAAAAAGCACAGAATACATACCACTAATTTCAGAATGCATTCAAAATTTTGAGGAAATAAAACAGGAGCAGTGCAGGATATAAATCTTAATTCTCTGCAGGATTCTCTGTCTTACATGTACAGACACACACAGACACTGGGTTAACTTCCTGATGGTCAACTAAGCCAAGTGGCTTTTTGGCAGGACTGGGAGTTTTTGTATGTGTGTGTGTGTGTGTTAGGGTAAGGGTTAGATAAGATGATAAAGCTTATGTGCAAAGACCCCTGCTTACCCAAGTAATAAGTGATAACCTTAGCCTTATACCTTATCTTTAAAAATCTCTTTCAGTGATACTATCACTATTCAAACAAATCTGAGCTGAATGCTTTGGTATGGATACTGTGTAGTACACTAGAGAAGGAAATTTGCTTCTTTTTCAACAGACTGGATGCCAGTAATGTGTGTGTGTTAACAGACACACACACAGATATATGTATAAAGTTGGGTAACAATATAATCATATCAATGGGTGTTAATAAAGGAGTGTGACAAAAAGCTAGTATTTTTTACTACCCTCCTACTGACAAATATCTGCAATTAATCTAGCGATATTAATCATAGTAATGCAGCCACATTCAAAAGGAAATTGAAATCACACACTGCAAGCACAAAAAACACACACATGAATCTTCCTCAAAACAATCTAGCCTATGAAAACAAGCCTCTGAAATGCAATGAAATATGCCCTAATCAAAACAAAAAATTGTAAAGAACTATGCCCAGACAATCAGAAAAATGGCATCAACAAGTCACACTCATAAATGAAAAATTACACAGAGCATCTTCAAACAAATTAAACTCTGTACCCAAAATATATTAACCAGCCACTGCAATAAAATGAAAAGAAACCCCATATCTTCTACTTAAAACACAACACATATCCAAAGCCCAGGTTGAAAACAGTTACTATCCCCCCCTACTTTGCCCTAATTACAGAGTACAGTACCCACACAACTATGTACCCATCCAGGTGCAGTACAATACCCACACAGGTATGTACCCATCCAGGTGCAGTATAGTACCCACACAGGTATGTACCCATCCAGGCACGGTACAGTACCCACACAGGTACGTACAAATCCAGGTGCAGTACAGTACCCACACAGGTATGTACCTATCCAGGTGCAGTACAGTACCCATGCTGGTACATACCTGCCCAGACGCACTACAGAGCTAGAAATGTCTCACCATTTCCTAATCAGGAAGGTCACTGGTTTAAACTCTCTGATCTACCAAGACAGGCTAAAAGGCCCTACTGTTACAATCGGTCTCTTATTTGCACTTATGTGGAGATCAATGCCTTGCACTTAATTCCATCAAGGACCAATCCCTCCTTCATCTTTTACATCTCTGCAAAGCAAACATCTCCACTAACACTGGACTACAGATTCAAATCTCCAATAACATATAAACAAACCATAGTGCAGGGACAGATTTAGTACCAAACGCTTACTCTAACTCCGGAACAAAGTGATTTTACAGACTGAGGAGTCACAGCCTTGCATCCTTCAAGACCATATTTGATGACTGCATGGACCTCTGCAATTTTATCCAGACCTGATGTGTTCTATCCATCTAGAAAGAGGAAGTACATTACAAGGGTAAAAGGGTGAGTTACTGGCAAGATATGCCTTGTAATTTCACCCCAAAAAACTCATCTGGAACCAAATGATAAATCTTCATGCATAAATACAAGTACTTTTATGTACATATAATGCATCTTCAAGGAGTACAGATATACACGGTAGAAAAGGTGAACAGTGCTGCTCCACAAGTGCTCTTTGTAGTTCTAGCCCTATTTAATGTTTTCATGTCTGATCTCACAAGGGCCATGGACAGCTAGAATGCCTTTGTGCAGACATGACTGCTGATTGGCAGCTGACAGAAAGCTGGTCTGAAGAAGAATCAAAGCACAACAGAAAAACTGAATGTTTGCAGATACACTTTGAACCGATCCAAACGTATGCTGCTGCTGCATGTATGGAATTCAAACCAAAGGGCAGAACATGCACCTGGAGAGTCAAGCTATAGAATATCCATGGTGGGAAAGACATGTAGGGGATTACTAAACAAAGCCAAAACCATGACACACTGCAAAACAATGACTGCAAAGGCAATTCAAAAGCTGTGCTACTGGATGGAATCAAGAGAAAGGAGGGTGACAACGCCTTAGTGGCAGGCAGTGATAACGCAGACTTTGGGAGCCTTATAAGGAAAGGAAGATTGCAGTGCTTGAGAGAGACAGTACAACTAGGATGGTGAGGAAATGTTAAGGGAACCTGCCCATTTTTCACTGCTCTCATAGGAGTCTTATTACTAAATATACATGACAAAGCCTCCACACATGCATCTCTAATTCTGTATGCAGATGACTCAATCGTCATTTGTGTAGCTCACAATCTGTCTAAACTCCAAAGACTTACCCAAATGTGCTGTTAATTTAAACTTAGCTAGGTAACTCCTAACTTCTACCTAACTAAAAAAAAAACTTCTCTTTACCCCTACATGTATTCAGACACCAAGCTAGACTTCAAAAACAATTCCAAGCAGATTCAAAGGTTACGCATCCTAAAGTGCTAGTAGGTGTTACTATAAACAAAAAGCGAAAATTTGATCTGCATACACCTGAAGGAATCACAGACGCATCAAAACTTGGAACATTATACAGAACAGTACTGGACTGAAGCTAGAAGGAAAATTATGACACTCACCTGCCTGCTGCCAACACTACTTCATGCTTCTTTTGCGCTTGTACACATCCATGCCGACCAAATCTCCAATCTGCAACAATGCTATAACAAATCTACCTACTAACACCACTACAGGGCCCATCACTGGACTGCCCTCAAAAATCTTGACTGGTTAGCACTACCTAAGCTACTGAACTAGTTGTTGCCCAAAATCTTGAATATAAAACTAACAGGTACCCCAGCCAAAAAAGGTAGCCTCCAGACCTACATCTGCTCCCTCAGAAGCCTACGCCGAAACCACAACCCAAGCTGCGGAAGCCCTTACAAATGCCTTCTATGAACACCTCCAGGACTGCATGGATCAGGCAATCCCAAATAAAACCAAGACTCTTTCCACAAAGGGCAAACGTCCAGTCTGGTGGACCCCAGCCATTAACAAACTTTACAATAAGAGGAGAAAGCTATTACATGATAGAACAAAAGGGAAGTCACCCCTGATCATTATTAGTAAAAATAAAATCAACTAAGGCCAATTTTGAGAGAAAATTGCCATGGATTCAAAGGACAATCATAAGGCCTTTTCAGCTATGTTAGGAACCTGGGTGGAAACTCCCAGATATGCTCAGAATTAGTCCAAATGATACAAAAATCACTGAACCCACAGACATTGCCAACATACTGGCAGACAGGTTCAGTGCAAAAAGGAGAGATAACTATCCCAGCCGAGTGTAGCCTCCCGGACATCTCAAATGCGCAGGTGAAAGCTGCTCTCTAAAGCTAAAAACACAGCATCAATGGGACCGGATGGTGTCCCCGCTGTGTGCTAAATGAGGAATTAAACCCTGTTGTCCCACTCCACAAAGGCGAACAAGTCTAGTCTGCAAAGCTATGGAGAGGATCATAATGGAGCTCATAAACAAAGATATAGGGACTTGCAGACATTGGACCCGACCCAGTTTGGCTTTGTCAAGAGAAGATCATGCCTTTTGAACTTGGTCGACTTCTTCAAACAGTCACCAAGGCCATTGATGAGGAGGCAGTTCATACAGCCTACCTTGACCTTGCAACCAGCTTAAATGTAAACCCATATGTCACAAGATCTGGCTTAAGGACAGAACCCACAGGGTTAGAGTTGCTGGCTGTGTCAGACTCCAAGCCGTCACAAGTGGTGTCCTCAGGTATTGTTTGGCATCTACTGTACAGGCCAACATAGGAGGACTTTATTGACAAAGTTTGCAGACGACTGCAAACTCATAGTGGAAAGTGCATCAGACACGGATATCCTTCAGAAGGGACTCACGGAAACAGATAGCTGGTGCCAGAGCCATGGCCTGAAGTTAAACGCCAAAAATGTATAGTCATAAAACAAGGTAACCCCAAGCTACCATATAGGTGGCAATCCACTAAGCACAGAAGAGGTTATCAGGGACCTGGGGACCCAGGTTGACAGTGGCCTTTCTTTTGACACTCACACTGCTAAAGTGGTTAGAAAGACCTTCTACATTGCCCACCTGATCATGAAGGGATTCACATCCAGATCTAGTGAGGTTATTGTTCCCTGTACTCTTCACTTATCAGACCAATGATAGAGTACAATGCCCCATTCGGGATGTATCTCACCCGACATCTGCAGCAATTGGAGAGACCCCAAAAGTTCCTCACCAAAAGGATAAGGGACTCCAAAATCTGTCATATGCTGCCAGATTGAAGAAACTCCAGCTCTATTCAGTCGCATACCGCCTGCTCAGAGGTGACATGTGCCTGACATACAAGGCCATGTCCAACCCGAATTAATGGACATGCTCCACCTCAAAAATCCAAATCCACCAAAACCACTAGAGCAAGCGACTTAAACCTTAGCACGGATATAAATAGATAGATTTATCCAGAGACTCCCTATGCTGTGGAATAAAATCCCGGTCCATGTGAGGCAGAGCACCTCGCTGACTCTGTTCAAGAGAAATTTAGACCTGTGGATGGGAGATCGTAGGTTTACCCCGGGAATCATCTCTGTGTCACTGCTGGACAGAGGCACAACAAACTAATGGGCACAGTATTTTTTCATATAAGAAAAATTTGGGCTAGGCTTATAAATGCCTTAGGGCAGATAGCCTAGTATAAACCTATGAACCTATGAACCTATGAAATCCTTATCATCAACTCACAGATCTAATAACTCAGGAGAGAGACTCTTTATTCCATTTACATCCCCAAACTATGGAACTCGCTACCTCCACCACTAAATACCCAGTAACAACCTGTCTTCTTTCAAACATCAACTAAGACTATCTTGAGGACTCCTGGCTGTGGTCTTAATCAGGCTAATTCTAACAAGGACATTCTTATCCCTTGCTACCACTATCCCACATTGCTCTAAGCCGCTAGAACATTTGGGCTTTGGTAGCAAACTGGAAAGACTAAGCTGAAAATAAAAAGTATACAGTCCAAGTCACTTACAACCACCGCTCTCTCTCTCTCTACTCTTGGACTAACACTTCGACACTATATCCAAAACCAACACTGCTATGCCTATAACTTGCTACTCTACTTGTAAAAGGGTACATTATTGGAACGCGCCCAGAATATCTTGGCAAACTCCCATTTTAATATTAGTATCTACAGTTTACTCGTGCATATCCATGTTTACAGGTGTTCCACTGTAAATGCTTGTATCTTTTACTTCAACCTGATACTGTAACTGTACCACAGTGAAGGTATTCTTTTATTTAATACACTTTTATGTAATGTGAACCAGTTCAATATGCCGGTATTACACATCTTGTATTATATTGTACCAATGGAGTCTTTCTCCCCAAGCCTCAGCTGAAAAGGAGTTCCATACTTCCCCACTCATTTATTTTATATATATATAGATATATATATATATATATATACACACACACACACACACACACACACACACACACATGGGGAGTGGTAGATGCCGGATAACTGTTGTTTCTGGTTGCTTAAGAGTTGCTTTTAAAAACAGGCCTGACTAATACTGTACCCTATACTATTTGTTTGGTTCGACTTGTTCTTAGGTTGAGGAGAGAGGGAATTTATTCCCGTCTTCCTTTTTAAAACTCAGACTCTAAAAACATAAAAAGAAGTTATGTCTTACAATAATGTTTCATCTGTGTTGTTGATCCTCGTTCAGTCATTACGTCTGGGTAGTCTGTTCCGACCTCGGAACCGAGCCGTCCATCTTCCAAACTCGCGCCAGCCACAAACTCTCGAGCTAAACTCTTACCCAGAATTCCCCTCTCCCTGGTACCTCAGATTGAGTTTGTAAGTGAAAAAAAAAAGGTAGAGGCTACCTTTGGTCAAATGACCTAATGGAACCGGATGGTGAGATCTGCTATAAGCCAAAGGAGGGGGAAGGAGGGAGGGTCATATTGACTGAACAAGGATCAACAACATAGATGGAATGTTATGGGAAGGCATAACTTCTTTATCTGATGTTGTTAATCCTCATTCATTCTTTACGTCTGGGACAGAGTCCCCAGCTACCTTAATTCCTGGGAGGCTCTCTTGGAAGGACATTCCTGAGCACCATTGAACCAAAAGATGCTCTTCCTCTGGAGGCCAAATCCAATTTGTAATGGTTAATGAAGGCATGTGGTCTAGCCCAAGTTGCTGCTGCACAAATGTCATGTAAAGAAGCTCTAGCATGGAATGCAGTAGAAGTTGCTGCCGACCTTGTGGAATGAGCCCTTATGGCTGTAGTTAGAGAGATATTGTGCTCTTTGTAAATACATGTTACACAGTCTTAACCATTTAGCCAATGTGACCTTAGAAAACAGCACATCCTAATCTAGGTCCAGAATAGGTCAACAATAACTGATCTGATTTGCGAGAAGCCTTAGTTCTGTCCAGGTAGAAACAAATTTGCCTGTGAATATCTAGGGTATGTAGGCAATACTCACCCCTGTTAGAATGATTGGGAAAGAAAACTGGCAATTGAATGGTTTGGTTAATAGACATTTTAGAGATCACTTTTGGCAGCAAGGAAGGATTAGTTCTCAATGACCCTTATCTTTATGACAGGTCAAGTAGGTCCGTTTGATGCACAGAGCTTGAAGTTTAGAAATATGTCTGGCAGAAGTAATGGCAACCAAGAAAAAGTTTTCCATGAAAGAAACTCACCTCATCAGGGAGGCGTCCGTGGTCACTGTAGCCTTGGGCTGTTGGGGGGTAAAGGGGTGAGATCATTGTGATGGGTTCTGTGACATCCACCAGATTAAGTCTTGTTTGCACCTCTGGATTACCCGAAGGCGTCTGTGGTCACTGTAGCCTTGGGCTGTTGGGGGGTAAAGGGTGAGATCATTGTGATGGGTTCTGTGACATCCACCAGATTAAGTCTTGTTTGCACCTCTGGATTACCCGAAGGCGTCTGTGGTCACTGTAGCCTTGGGCTGTTGGGGGGTAAAGGGGTGAGATCATTGTGATGGGTTCTGTGACATCCACCAGATTAAGTCTTGTTTGCACCTCTGGATTTCCCGAATCCTGGATGAGAGAGGGTACTGAAAGGGATACCACTGGGTGAGTAGCAGCCATTGTAGAAGCCTCATGTGAAACCTCACAAGGGAGGACAATAATGATGGAGGCTGCAATGGAACCCAGCAGCTGGAGAACAGAATTTTCCGTGAATCTTGAAAGGATCGCTACGAGTTGTTTTATCCTTTGGATTCTGTGCTCTGGAATGGATGCTCTGCAGTATTTTGTATTTAACAGGACCCCAATTAATTCTATGGACTGAGTTGGGGTCAGGCTGGATTTTTGCCCGTTTATAGTTATGCCTAGCCTTCCTGCCTTGTGAAGAGAGTATGCCAAGGCTGCTTCCAATAGATGTCTGGTGGGGGCGGTAATGAGCCAGTCGTCTACGTATGGAAACACCTGGAATCCCTGTAGTCGCAAGTGAGCTGTGATGACTGCCATGCACTTTGTGAACACTCTAGGGGCTGCAGAGAGTCCGAAGGGCAGTACTCGTAACTGGTAATGACTGGCTCCCACATGGAAGCGAAGGAATCTTCTTGATGGTCTGTCCACCTTTATGTGGTAGTACGCATCTTGAAGATCTACAGAGCACATCCACTCGCCTTTTTCCAAGAATGGGAGGATAGTTTGAACTGTGACCATCCGGAATTTCTGTACCTTTACAAACTTTTTTAATACACAGAGATCCAAAATTGGTCTCCAGTCCCCTGTCTTTTTTGGCACCAAAAATAGTCTTGAGTAGACTCCGGATCCTATCTGGTCTGGGGGACTACTTGGATGACTTTTTTCCTAGCAGCTTTGAGATCTCTAATGCTGCTTCTTCCCTTTGATTGGGTGGAACATCGGGAAGGTTTCTTAGGGGGATGGGAAAAAGATCGAAGGGGATATGATAACCTCTGGTTAGTCGGTGGTAATGGTTAGCCAGGCAGAAGGGTACGAACAGAAATGACCCCCAACCGCTTCCAGAGGAAAGCAGTTGGGCTGCTCTTCAGGAGCGCTGGTAGGATTTACCAGAGATGGAGTATCTGGATCCCTAGTTACGCGGACCTCCTCTGCCCCGAAAAGGGCATCTTCTATATGAGTTTCCCCCTCTGCCTCTAGGGGAGAAATCAGCTTGTGTGTCACAGAAAGAACCTTGAGACTTTTTGTGCCACATCTTCCCGCTCTTCTGGTTTCCGGAGAAAGCCCATTGAGGGAAAGAGTAACAGATACCCATGGCAGCAAGGGTCTTACCGTCCTGTTCACATCTAGCCAGTGTGTCGTTCACCTTGGGTCCAAATAACGAAGAGGCTGCAATGGCAGCATTCAGAAAGGAAGCCTTGAAGGGTTCTGCGAGGTCACACAGGCACATCCAGGCATGCTGTCTCATGACTATGCTTGCACCCGTTGCACTAGCTGCTCCTTCTGATGCATGAGAAATCAGATGCATGGAGGAGTTAGATACTGATTCAAGGGTGGCTAACTGTGAGGCCAATTTGTCATGGACCTCAGACACAGCTCCGGCCAATGTTTCAGAGAGCTCAGAAATTAAGTCTCTTTGAAGCCTGGTAAAATGTGCCATATAATTCAGGGACCTAACTGCAAAGGTCGCTGATGCAAAGGTATGCTTTCCTAATCTGTCCAGTGCCCAGGACTCCTTGTTGGGCGGATGGACAGTCTGGCTCTAATCTGCCAGATCCTTTTTAGTTGCGGCCGCCACCACCATGGCATCTACTGGAAGACCTTTGGACCAGTGGGGGTCAGGTATCTGGAGGGGACAAAATTTTATCTAGCCTCCGGGGAATGGCTTCAATGGTGTAAGGAGCCTTTCATGCACGCTGCACGACGAGCCAGACAAGTTCGTCGGCAGGTGGAATAACCCAGGAGGTAGGGGGCCGGGCACGATAGGCCTGCAGGAACACAGACTCTTCAGAGTTACAGGGCTGCCAATCACCTCTCTGTTTAAGGATTTCAAGGATATCCCCAAAGGATACCTCAAAGGGTGATCGAGGGGATCCTTCCCCATCATAAAAATCTGTGTCTTCCATGAGGGACTCTTCTGGGGAGTCCACATGCTTCCTCTTACACGAACTCTTGTGACGAACTTCCTCAGAGGGAGATGCTGGGGAAGACAGCGCAAGAGGGGCCTCCTGTGGGAGTGTATCCTGAGGCCCTTGTGCCCGGTGTCCACTAGGGGTGGCTTATGTGAGTTGCGGCCCAAAGGAGGATGGAAAACCTGGTGGCACAGGATCACCTACAGCGGCACAAGCCTTCTCCATAAGTTAAAAGGCTGATCCACCTAAGGAGGAGTGGGAGCCTACAGTCACCCCTCGCTCAAGCAAGCCAGCCTGCTGACTAGGAGTCTCTGGATGGCCATGGAACGCAAGGGAAACCGTGCCACAGCTAGCATCCTGAGAAGTGACAGGAGTAAAGTGTCTCCTGCAAAAAAGGCAGCTGCGGTTCCTTAGTAAGGTCTACAAAAGGAGCCGCAGCAGGGGAAGTCTGTGTTCCAGGAAGGGGCTTAAAGGCTAAAGATGACGGAGGAGAACAAGTAGCGATCTCGGAGTAAAAATGTTCCCCTCCATGGGAGGGATAGGTCTTGGGAGGTGGGATCCCTCTAGCCGAAAGCAACTGGCCCACAATGAGCACCACATCATGTTCAGGGAAGCTTCTAGTGGATATCATGGTCATAGCTGATGGGGAGTCAGGTCTATCTAGAGATGGAGTAAATTGAGAGCCCATAAAGGGGTCTTTAAAAGGAGAATAAGTGGTAACAGGTAGGATAGGTGTCTGCATCGAAGGCAATGGTGCTGTAATGGCTTGTACTATTGGTATCTGCAGAGAGAGAGTTGCCGGTGCCGAGAACAGAGTCTGCACCAATAAGGTCGGTGCCGTAGTGGTAGCTGGCACCATAATCAGTGTCGAGAGAGTCTGCGCCGACCAAGACTGGAGAGTCGGTACCAAGAGCACTGTCAGTGCTGAAGAAGGTACAGGCACCAGAAAATCCCTCAATGTCATATGCCGACTGTATGGTCGGTGCCAGTGAAAGGGTCTGAGCTGAGGAGCCCCTCTGTTCCAAAGCTGTCTGAAGCAGACTCAGTGCCATAGTAGGAGTCGGTGCCGACGGCTTTGGAGCTGTAGGTCTCGGCTCCGAAAGCCTCGGAGCCGAAGAAGTCCGTTCAGACTACAACAATTTAACTTTTTTGGTCTCGGTTCCTTGGGGTCCCCAGCGGGGGTCGAAGGAAGAGACTTGGTCTTCTTTAGGTTGTCTTTCTTTCTATGGGGGCTAGGAGGGGATGAAGCCTCCAACCCAGAAATAGCCTCTGTAAAGGGAGTTTTCAGAATACCCTTTAGAATAAGTTTATTTTTCCTCTCTAAGAGGGTCCGGGTAGAAAAACTTTTACAAATCCCATAAGGTGGGTCGAGAGTTAAGTGAGGTTCACCCAAGCAGTAAACACATAAGGCATGTGCGTCTGAAGTAGGTAACTTGTGGCCACAACTAGTACACCTCTTAAAGCCCAGACATCCTTTCTTTTCTGCCATGATAGGTGAGAGAAAAAACAGAAGGGAAAAAAAAAGGGAAAGTAGAGTACCAGCTATGGAACAATGGATACCTGAAGGTACGAGGGGAAAGATTACCAACAATGGTAAAACAGATACCAACAAGGTAAGAAAGAGGGTAAACACATAAAAAACAGAGTCGCTAGATGTGATAGGGTAAGAGACAACTATACAAATAAATTTCCTTGAAGAAAAGTAAATTTACGAGGTAAAATATCAAGAAAAGTAACTTAGCTCAAGAGCAATGGCTTGACATGACTGAATGGCGATGCGGCAAATGAAATATGAGGCAACAGGGAGAGGGGAATTCTGGGCAAGAGTTTAGCTTGAGAGTTTGTGGCTGGCACGAGCTTGGAAGATGGCCGGCTCGGTCCCGAGATCGGAACAGACTACCCAGACGTAAAGAATGAATGAGGATTCACAACATCAGATTGTATGTTTCTGCGGGGGGAAAACGGAAAGTTCAACACATGAAAATTGTACTGTATTTCTTCAATATTTTTTGCTGGTTGCTTGAGTTCTGGTTAACAGTTTACTGTATGTATGTGCATATGTACGTGTGTGAGTGTGTGTGTGTGTGTGTGTGTGTGTGTATATATATATATATATATATATATATATGGGTTCATGTCACTACATCGACATATTATTATGTCGACAATTACTGCAGCAACACGAAATAATCGACAATTGAAACCGTCGACAACTGGAATCACACACTTTAACTTTACCGACAACCCGAAAGCACTTTTAAATGGAATGCTACCTTGGGCCGAGTACTAACATGGGTCAAGATGGGGGCGTGATTTGTACGTCTACATTACTGGTGTTTCACCCCCATCTTGACCCATGTTAGTACTCGGCCCAAGGTAGCATTCCATTTAAAAGTGCTTTCGGGTTGTCGGTAAAGTTAAAGTGTGTGATTCCAGTTGTCGACGGTTTCAATTGTCGATTATTTTGTGTCGCTGCAGTAATTGTCGACATAATAATATGTCGATGTAGTGACATGAACCCATATATATATATATATATATATATATATATATATATATATATATATAGATATATATAGATATATCTATATATAAAACAAACACATATTTAAATATATATATAGATTTGAAGTGTGTGTATATATATATATGTATATATATATATATATATATATATATATATATATATATACACACACACACATATATATATATATATATATATATATATATATATATATAAAGTGTTGGAATATTATATGAATGCACACAGTACCATGGGGTAAAAATTATGGCATTACCCTGATAACAGGGCAGGCAGATCAGAAACAAAGGGAACAGCTTAATCTTAAGAGTAATTTTTCCCCACAAAGATTGTAACTGATAAGTAGAACCACCTATCATAATAAGGGATAGAAGCCAAATCAGTTAAAAGCAGCTTGGGATTCCTGGAAGGACGAGACAGACATGAAGTGGTGACACACTCACTCTCCTTCTGATGGAATGTTTATTAATATTTGTCTTGGTCCTCTTCTTGCTCACTAACTACTCAAACTGTCCTGCTCACTGACTTGAACCCCCACCTCACTCAACCACAGCCACTACTTTTAAGGGTAAGAGCATAGTGGTGTTGAGCCACCATCCATCCCCAGTGGCTCAGCTTTTTCTAGACATGCTTGACTCAGTTAAAGCCATCCTGGTCAATGTTCTAGGGCTTGACATGCAGTGAGTAAATCAGGATTATGCTGGTCATTCCAGAAAGCAGCTAAACCACTGAGCAGCTCTACCTTCCTCAGAACCCAACATTCTCATTAGGCCTAGGTCCTCTACATTAGGGACTGACATACCTGAAAAACTCTCCCAATCCTCCATCTCCAGGATGAGTTAACAATCAATGGCAGCTCAACCACAGCTCTTGCTGATCGACTCCTCCTGTTATACAAAAAGGGTATAAAACTTCAATGCTAATAAGCAATAGCAACAGTGATTATGTAACAAGGTATGCCCTTGTTTCTGGAGGACATCTACAGAAACTAGTGGGGATACAGATTTCACAAAGGATGGATCCCATCACCTATTTCTGTGCATCATCTTTTAAGCCTCCTGACAGGAGATAATGTCAAGGAGTGGTGAACTGTGTACCAGAATGGACAAAATGCATCTGCAGCAGGGAAGAAATGTTTGTTTTCAAGATTCACTGCTTTCACAGTGGAAATATGGCTCAATTGCAGCCATCTGGAATTTATGTGTTTCAGTGGATTTTAGCAGAAACTGGAAGCTTTAAAGAGAAAATTTTCATTACAGTACAATACATTGCAGGTCAGCACATTGCTAAGGAACAGGCCATTTCTCTAACTTCTTTGGATGAGAAGACAGACAAAATAGTAGCAATCAGTCAGGTTACTGTCAGCTCAGGAAGAATTTGTCACAAGACATTTCTTGTTGCAACCAAAGATCCGACACATACTTTAAATGACTATGTTGCTAGCTGAACACAACCAAAAACTTTGATTATAATGAGTTGCATAATTCTGTAAAACAATGGAAAAATATGTGGTATAAGCAATGACAAATATGCAAAAAAGTGAGAAAAGGCTACTGAGGAAAACAGACCAACATAATCAAAAGCTGTGGATTTGTATACAGCAAGTGAAATTACTAGTACATGGATAAAATCAACTGAAAGAGTGTGGAAGACAAAATGAGAGTCAAATAAGGCAAAAATGAGAAATGAAGGCATGTGTGTAACATACAAAACAAATCCACACAGCAAGGTACACTAACAAGAACTCCCACTCCAGCCCCTCCACCCCCCCCCTCACACACTCCACCCCCACCACCCCTAACACACTGAAAAGCAGAAAATGCAGGAAAAATCAACCCAAAAATTCAAAAGTCCTGCGGAATGAGTGAAATCAGGAACACTGTTATCCAATCACAAAAAAAGTGCTTTCTGCTCGTAAAAGACTCGCAAAGTAGTTGTATGTGACAAAACACAATTGTATTAGTACAGCACGTTCAACCATACGCTAGGACTTGATCAGAACTAATAAAATTCAATACACTCGCACTCTTTTTTTATATCACTTATTTACAATCACATTTGCTTAAATGTATTTTTTTTAAACAAAACATCTTTATTAAATTATCACATATGACATAGGCAATCACATTTATATAAATGAAAACAAACCATATTGACAATTTTAGTTGCAAACATTATACATTACTTATAATCTACTCAATCAGTGTCTGTCATCCATTACATAGCTCATTTAAATCCTGCTTTCTATTAAACCTCATTCCTTCCTGGTATGCACTGTTCCCACAATTACCATTTTTCCTATGTAATTTCCGCCTACCTTTTTACTTGTTGTTGTGTCTTTTGGCTTTTCCCGGTTAGGGGTCGCCACAGCGGAAGTCCGGTCCTCTAATAATTGGTAGTTGATTTTTACATGCCAAGTTACCAGCCCTGATGCACAACCTTCAACGAAGGTATGCCCATTCATGCATGTCTCCATGCAGAAGACGCTCTAGGTAACAATCGAACTGGACAGCGTCTTGTGATCCAATTTCAGTTGTTTTCTTTCTGTTACTATATTCACTACTTCTTCTACAGTTGGTTTAATTTCCATTTTCTAGTAATTGCTTTTTGGAAGCCAACATAATTAGACTCAGCAAGACTTTACTAGGTCCAAACAATTCTGATTCTGTGTCATAGCTCAGAAAAAATCATTTCCCTAGATACACCAATTTGCTCACCCAGTATCTCAGAGTTGTCTGCAGAGAATCCTTAATGTCTGCCAACTTATTACGCTCACAGAAAAATATGTTCCCAATTACCTCTTTCTTCCCCATTACACATACATTTGTGGTCTACCTGATGCTTAAATATATAACTGATAAGCTTAAATAGATAATTGATAAATTAAATTATGTCATTTCCTATATAAAACAACCGCCTATAACAAGTTGGTCTAAGTCTATTCAATTTGTTTCATAAAACCATCCAAACCCTATTTCAAAAATAGAATACAAAAACAATTTTATCAATCCTGGCTATAAACATGTCCACCTTAGCAAAGTTTAAAACAAACTGTATGCTACATGTAGAGAATCAGGATTCCATGTAACAAAAGGATCATAAAAAACAAACTACAATCAACTAAATGTACACCCCAAGACTTTAAGTGCTTTCCTACTTTTGATTATGACAACCTATAACCTAGCTGCTCTCATTTTCAATACAGTTCCTCCAGAGATGCTTTCACCCATCTGGTTTTGACAGTCAATAAACGTGCACTAACCTTCTCAGGGACACCTTTTAATTCTTGCGTCTGACCCTTCATATAACTCCTAAGTAACTCTAAATATAAAGCAAATAAAAGGAACTGGGACACCTTTTAATTCTTGTGTCTGACCCTTCATATAACTCCTAAGTAACCCTAAATATAAAGCAAATATAAAGGAACTAAAAGGATAATTCTTGCGTCTGACCCTTCATATAACTCCTAAGTAACCCTAAATATAAAGCAAATAAAAGGAACTGGGACACCTTTTAATTCTTGCGTCTGACCCTTCATATAACTCCTAAGTAACTCTAAATATAAAGCAAATAAAAGGAACTGGGACACCTTTTAATTCTTGCGTCTGACCCTTCATATAACTCCTAAGTAACCCTAAATATAAAGCAAATAAAAGGAACTGGGACACCTTTTAATTCTTAAGTGCCTGACCCTTCATATAACTCCTAAGTAACCCTAAATATAAAGCAAATAAAAGGAACTGGGACACCTTTTTAATTCTTATGTCTGACCCTTCATATAACTCCTAAGTAACCCTAAATATAAAGCTAATAAAAGGAATTCGGACACCTTTTAATTCTTAAGCGTCTGACCCTTCATATAACTCCTAAGTAACCCTAAATATAAAGCAAATAAAAGGAACTGGGACACCTTTTAATTCTTGCGTCTGACCCTTCATATAACTCCTAAGTAACCCTAAATATAAAGCAAATAAAAGGAACTGGGACACCTTTTAATTCTTATGCGTCTGACCCTTCATATAACTCCTAAGTAACCCTAAATATAAAGCAAATAAAAGGAACTGGGACACCTTTTAATTCTTGCGTCTGACCCTTCATATAACTCCTAAGTAACCCTAAATATAAAGCAAATAAAAGGAACTGGGACACCTTTTAATTCTTGCGTCTGACCCTTCATATAACTCCTAAGTAACCCTAAATATAAAGCAAATAAAAGGAACTGGGACACCTTTTAATTCTTGCGTCTGACCCTTCATATAACTCCTAAGTAACCCTAAATATAAAGCAAATAAAAGGAACTGGGACACCTTTTAATTCTTGCGTCTGACCCTTCATATAACTCCTAAGTAACCCTAAATATAAAGCAAATAAAAGGAACTGGGACACCTTTTAATTCTTGCGTCTGACCCTTCATATAACTCCTAAGTAACCCTAAATATAAAGCAAATAAAAGGAACTGGGACACCTTTTAATTCTTGCGTCTGACCCTTCATATAACTCCTAAGTAACCCTAAATATAAAGCAAATAAAAGGAACTGGGACACCTTTTAATTCTTAAGTCTGACCCTTCATATAACTCCTAAGTAACCCTAAATATAAAGCAAATAAAAGGAACTGGGACACCTTTTAATTCTTGCGTCTGACCCTTCATATAACTCCTAAGTAACCCTAAATATAAAGCAAATAAAAGGAACTGGGACACCTTTTAATTCTTGGCGTCTGACCCTTCATATAACTCCTAAGTAACCCTAAATATAAAGCAAATAAAAGGAACTGGGACACCTTTTAATTCTTAAGCGTCTGACCCTTCATATAACTCCTAAGTAACCCTAAATATAAAGCAAATAAAAGGAACTGGGACACCTTTTAATTCTTGCGTCTGACCCTTCATATAACTCCTAAGTAACCCTAAATATAAAGCAAATAAAAGGAACTGGGACACCTTTTAATTCTTCGTCTGACCCTTCATATAACTCCTAAGTAACCCTAAATATAAAGCAAATAAAAGGAACTGGGACACCTTTTAATTCTTGCGTCTGACCCTTCATATAACTCCTAAGTAACCCTAAATATAAAGCAAATAAAAGGAACTGGGACACCTTTTAATTCTTGCGTCTGACCCTTCATATAACTCCTAAGTAACCCTAAATATAAAGCAAATAAAAGGAACTGGGACACCTTTTAATTCTTGCGTCCTGACCCTTCATATAACTCCTAAGTAACCCTAAATATAAAGCAAATAAAAGGAACTGGGACACCTTTTAATTCTTGCGTCTGACCCTTCATATAACTCCTAAGTAACCCTAAATATAAAGCAAATAAAAGGAACTGGGACACCTTTTAATTCTTGCGTCTGACCCTTCATATAACTCCTAAGTAACCCTAAATATAAAGCAAATAAAAGGAACTGGGACACCTTTTAATTCTTGCGTCTGACCCTTCATATAACTCCTAAGTAACCCTAAATATAAAGCAAATAAAAGGAACTGGGACACCTTTTAATTCTTGCGCCTGACCCTTCATATAACTCCTAAGTAACCCTAAATATAAAGCAAATAAAAGGAACTGGGACACCTTTTAATTCTTGCGTCTGACCCTTCATATAACTCCTAAGTATAAGTAACCCTAAATATAAAGCAAATAAAAGGAACTGGGACACCTTTTAATTCTTGCGTCTGACCCTTCATATAACTCCTAAGTAACCCTAAATATAAAGCAAATAAAAGGAACTGGGACACCTTTTAATTCTTAAGCGCCTGACCCTTCATATAACTCCTAAGTAACCCTAAATATAAAGCAAATAAAAGGAACTGGGACACCTTTTAATTCTTAAGGCCTGCCCCTTCATATAACTCCTAAGTAACCCTAAATATAAAGCAAATAAAAGGAACTGGGACACCTTTTAATTCTTGCGTCTGACCCTTCATATAACTCCTAAGTAACCCTAAATATAAAGCAAATAAAAGGAACTGGGACACCTTTTAATTCTTAAGGCCTGACCCTTCATATAACTCCTAAGTAACCCTAAATATAAAGCAAATAAAAGGAACTGGGACACCTTTTAATTCTTGCGTCTGACCCTTCATATAACTCCTAAGTAACCCTAAATATAAAGCAAATAAAAGGAACTGGGACACCTTTTAATTCTTGCGTCTGACCCTTCATATAACTCCTAAGTAACCCTAAATATAAAGCAAATAAAAGGAACTGGGACACCTTTTAATTCTTGCGTCTGACCCTTCATATAACTCCTAAGTAACCCTAAATATAAAGCAAATAAAAGGAACTGGGACACCTTTTAATTCTTGCGTCTGACCCTTCATATAACTCCTAAGTAACCCTAAATATAAAGCAAATAAAAGGAACTGGGACACCTTTTAATTCTTGCGTCTGACCCTTCATATAACTCCTAAGTAACCCTAAATATAAAGCAAATAAAAGGAACTGGGACACCTTTTAATTCTTGCGTCTGACCCTTCATATAACTCCTAAGTAACCCTAAATATAAAGCAAATAAAAGGAACTGGGACACCTTTTAATTCTTGCGTCTGACCCTTCATATAACTCCTAAGTAACCCTAAATATAAAGCAAATAAAAGGAACTGGGACACCTTTTAATTCTTGCGTCTGACCCTTCATATAACTCCTAAGTAACCCTAAATATAAAGCAAATAAAAGGAACTGGGACACCTTTTAATTCTTGCGTCTGACCCTTCATATAACTCCTAAGTAACCCTAAATATAAAGCAAATAAAAGGAACTGGGACACCTTTTAATTCTTGCGTCTGACCCTTCATATAACTCCTAAGTAACCCTAAATATAAAGCAAATAAAAGGAACTGGGACACCTTTTAATTCTTGCGTCTGACCCTTCATATAACTCCTAAGTAACCCTAAATATAAAGCAAATAAAAGGAACTGGGACACCTTTTAATTCTTGCGTCTGACCCTTCATATAACTCCTAAGTAACCCTAAATATAAAGCAAATAAAAGGAACTGGGACACCTTTTTAATTCTTGCGTCTGACCCTTCATATAACTCCTAAGTAACCCTAAATATAAAGCAAATAAAAGGAACTGGGACACCTTTTAATTCTTGCGTCTGACCCTTCATATAACTCCTAAGTAACCCTAAATATAAAGCAAATAAAAGGAACTGGGACACCTTTTAATTCTTGCGTCTGACCCTTCATATAACTCCTAAGTAACCCTAAATATAAAGCAAATAAAAGGAACTGGGACACCTTTTAATTCTTAAGCGTCTGACCCTTCATATAACTCCTAAGTAACCCTAAATATAAAGCAAATAAAAGGAACTGGGACACCTTTTAATTCTTAAGCGTCTGACCCTTCATATAACTCCTAAGTAACCCTAAATATAAAGCAAATAAAAGGAACTGGGACACCTTTTAATTCTTGCGTCTGACCCTTCATATAACTCCTAAGTAACCCTAAATATAAAGCAAATAAAAGGAACTGGGACACCTTTTTAATTCTTGCGTCTGACCCTTCATATAACTCCTAAGTAACCCTAAATATAAAGCAAATAAAAGGAACTGGGACACCTTTTAATTCTTGCGTCTGACCCTTCATATAACTCCTAAGTAACCCTAAATATAAAGCAAATAAAAGGAACTGGGACACCTTTTAATTCTTAAGGTCTGACCCTTCATATAACTCCTAAGTAACCCTAAATATAAAGCAAATAAAAGGAACTGGGACACCTTTTAATTCTTGCGTCTGACCCTTCATATAACTCCTAAGTAACCCTAAATATAAAGCAAATAAAAGGAACTGGGACACCTTTTAATTCTTGCGTCTGACCCTTCATATAACTCCTAAGTAACCCTAAATATAAAGCAAATAAAAGGAACTGGGACACCTTTTAATTCTTGCGTCTGACCCTTCATATAACTCCTAAGTAACCCTAAATATAAAGCAAATAAAAGGAACTGGGACACCTTTTAATTCTTAAGCGTCTGACCCTTCATATAACTCCTAAGTAACCCTAAATATAAAGCAAATAAAAGGAACTGGGACACCTTTTAATTCTTGCGTCTGACCCTTCATATAACTCCTAAGTAACACTAAATATAAAGCAAATAAAAGGAACTGGGACACCTTTTTAATTCTTGCGTCTGACCCTTCATATAACTCCTAAGTAACACTAAATATAAAGCAAATAAAAGGAACTGGGACACCTTTTAATTCTTGCGTCTGACCCTTCATATAACTCCTAAGTAACACTAAATATAAAGCAAATAAAAGGAACTGGGACACCTTTTAATTCTTGCGTCTGACCCTTCATATAACTCCTAAGTAACACTAAATATAAAGCAAATAAAAGGAACTGGGACACCTTTTAATTCTTAAGGCGTCTGACCCTTCATATAACTCCTAAGTAACCCTAAATATAAAGCAAATAAAAGGAACTGGGACACCTTTTAATTCTTGCGTCTGACCCTTCATATAACTCCTAAGTAACCCTAAATATAAAGCAAATAAAAGGAACTGGGACACCTTTTAATTCTTGCGTCTGACCCTTCATATAACTCCTAAGTAACACTAAATATAAAGCAAATAAAAGGAACTGGGACACCTTTTAATTCTTGCGTCTGACCCTTCATATAACTCCTAAGTAACCCTAAATATAAAGCAAATAAAAGGAACTGGGACACCTTTTAATTCTTGCGTCTGACCCTTCATATAACTCCTAAGTAACCCTAAATATAAAGCAAATAAAAGGAACTGGGACACCTTTTAATTCTTGCGTCTGACCCTTCATATAACTCCTAAGTAACCCTAAATATAAAGCAAATAAAAGGAACTGGGACACCTTTTAATTCTTGCGTCTGACCCTTCATATAACTCCTAAGTAACCCTAAATATAAAGCAAATAAAAGGAACTGGGACACCTTTTAATTCTTGCGTCTGACCCTTCATATAACTCCTAAGTAACCCTAAATATAAAGCAAATAAAAGGAACTGGGACACCTTTTAATTCTTGCGCCTGACCCTTCATATAACTCCTAAGTAACCCTAAATATAAAGCAAATAAAAGGAACTGGGACACCTTTTAATTCTTGCGTCTGACCCTTCATATAACTCCTAAGTAACCCTAAATATAAAGCAAATAAAAGGAACTGGGACACCTTTTAATTCTTGCGTCTGACCCTTCATATAACTCCTAAGTAACCCTAAATATAAAGCAAATAAAAGGAACTGGGACACCTTTTAATTCTTGCGTCTGACCCTTCATATAACTCCTAAGTAACCCTAAATATAAAGCAAATAAAAGGAACTGGGACACCTTTTAATTCTTGCGTCTGACCCTTCATATAACTCCTAAGTAACCCTAAATATAAAGCAAATAAAAGGAACTGGGACACCTTTTAATTCTTGTGTCTGACCCTTCATATAACTCCTAAGTAACCCTAAATATAAAGCAAATAAAAGGAACTGGGACACCTTTTAATTCTTGCGTCTGACCCTTCATATAACTCCTAAGTAACTCTAAATATAAAGCAAATAAAAGGAACTGGGACACCTTTTAATTCTTGTGTCTTGGGACACCTTCATATAACTCTTAAGTAACTTGGGACACCTTTTAATTCAAATAAAAGGAACTTGGGACACCTTTTAATTCTTGCGTCTTGGGACACCTTTATAATTCTTGCGTCTTGGGACACCTTTTAATATAAAGCAAATAAAAGGAACTGGGACACCTTTTAATTCTTGCGTCTTGGGACCCTTCATATAACTCCTAAGTACACCTTTTAAATATAAAGCAAATAAAAGGAACTGGGACACCTTTTAATTCTTGCGTCTGACACCTTCATATAATTCTAAGTCTTGGGACACCTTTAAATATAAAGCAAATAAAAGGAACTGGGACACCTTTTAATTCTTGCGTCTTGGGACACCTTTATAATTCTAAGCGTCTTGGGACACCTTTAATTCTAAAGCAAATAAAAGGTCTTGGGACACCTTTTAATTCTTGTCTTGGGACACCTTCATATAATTCTTAAGTCTCATAAGCAAATAAAAGGAACTGGGACACCTTTTAATTCTTCGTCTCCCTTCATATAACTCCTAAAGTACCCCTATAATAAAGCAAATAAAAGGAACTGGGACACCTTTTAATTCTTGCGTCTTGGGACACCTTCATAATTCTTAGTCTGGGACACCTTTTAATTCTTAAAGGAACTGGGACACCTTTTAATTCTTGCGTCTTGGGACACCTTCATATAACTCTTGGTAACTCTAAATATAAAGCAAATAAAAGGAACTTGGGACACCTTTTAATTCTTGCGTCTTGGGACACCTTCATATAATTCTAAGTAACCCTAAATATAAAGCAAATAAAAGGAACTGGGACACCTTTTAATTCTTGCGTCTTGGGACCCTTCATATAACTCCTAAGTAACTCTAAATATAAAGCAAATAAAAGGAACTGGGACACCTTTTAATTCTTGCGTCTGACCCTTCATATAACTCCTAAGTAACCCTAAATATAAAGCAAATAAAAGGAACTGGGACACCTTTTAATTCTTGCGTCTTGGGACACCTTTTAATTCTTAAGTAACCCTAAATATAAAGCAAATAAAAGGAACTGGGACACCTTTTAATTCTTGCGTCTGACCCTTCATATAACTCCTAAGTAACTCTAAATATAAAGCAAATAAAAGGAACTGGGACACCTTTTAATTCTTAAGTCTTGGGACCCTAAATATAAAGCAAATAAAAGGAACTGGGACACCTTTTAATTCTTGCGTCTTGGGACACCTTTTAATTCTTGCGTCTTGGGACACCTTTTAATTCTTGCGTCTTGGGACACCTTTTAATTCTTGCGTCTGACCCTTCATATAGCTCCTAAGTAACCACTGGCCTACTTATAAAATCCCAGCTCACTACTGAACACTCTCGCTCTCCACATTAAGACACACAAACACTGGCAATATGTTTTTACATTATGCCTCCCTCTGGGTCAAAATCAGTCTATTAATGTTGTCAAATGCTTGCCTCCCCTACACAAAACTATACTGATCCATATCCATCAATTCAGGCAACAGCTTGGCAATTTTCTTAGCTAGTACAAACACTATAATCATGGCTTAAAATTTGAAATGGGTCTATATGAAGCAGGGTTTGAGGGACCTTTACCCTTTTTTTTGCAATACAGCAACCGCAGCCTTCTCCCAAAACAATGGTACTCTTCTCCCACACCATCCTTTTAAAATACTGCTAAAGGAAATCCTCCAGATCGTTATTAATTTCTTCTCTCCCAACTTCCACAGGAATACAGTCTGTCCCAACTTCCACAGGAATACAGTCTGTTCCAACTTCCACAGGAATACAGTCTGTTCCTGGAGATTTTCCTGTTGAATGATTATACTTCACCATAATCTCTTCCTACCTTAGCTGTTAATTCTCCAACTTTGGCATAATTAAGTCCTCCTTAAATATTTCATTTGTCCCTTTTCTTAGTTTCCACATTCCTCTATATAGATTTTCACAGGATTTCCAAAATATCTCTAAGACCTCCACTGGATCTCTGCTTATTTTTCTTGTCATTAGCTCAAGTCTGGCAACAACCCTTTTGACTTTCTGTTGCCCAAGTGCTGTGTAAAAAGCATTTGTGCTTTAGAGTTGATAGCAAAAAAATAAGTTGCTTAATGGCAACCTTTCTAAACATGCATATTATCCAAACACTCCCCATTATCCTGCAGTTATTTATAGCACTGCTCTCCGAAATTCAATTAATTCTACACTTTAACCTTTGCTAGAAATTCCAGTTCCTTCTAATTCCCATTACTTCTTTCCCATATCTCTTTTTAGCCTTTCTTTAAACTAAAATTTCATTTTATCTCACTAATAAGCTATTCATTCTGAAGAAACTTCTATCTTTCCTAATTATCCAATCATTTTCGCTACTCATTCCTTCAGTTCCTCTCTCAAAGTGCATTGGTCATGTTATAAGGCATAGGTAAAAAACACACCTTTTGGTGTTCGATATAAACTCCTTACTGCATACAATACCAAACCATACAATTTTTGGTGCAAAAAGTGCATTGCTCTTGCATTTTATTTTGTTAGAAAGGATGACCCCCCCCCCTGAATATTTTTCCCTTGCAATGTCTTCATGAAATGGTGAGCATACAAATTCGCACAGCTTAAAATAAGTTATGTACTCCATAACTATCCACCTGTGTTGTCTTGTTTTCATCCTTCCTCAACCGATGGGTCTCGGATCAAACTTCAGCCACTTCTATAGACTTGGATCAGTAGCTCAAGCTCCTCCCCTTACCCATAACCCTCCTTTCTAGTTAGAATTACTTCAGACTGAGTTTACCCCCCTTCAATCTACAGTGCGTGTAAAACAGCTATCAGGTGGGAATGATACAGACATGCTAAAGACATCCCAGTGAAAACTACATAAAGTAGGAAACAAAGGAGAAAAGAGCTGGAGCTCATGAACAGTCAGGCAACACACTACTCCTTAGGTCAAACTAGGAGACTTGGGAATAAGAAAAAACTGTGAAGTAGGAAGGGGTTTGGAGGGCGGGAGGTTGAGGAAGGATGAAAATAGACAACACAACTGCATAATTATGGTAAGTATATAACTTATATCTGATGATGTTTTTTTCATCCATTCCTCAACCAATGGGGCACAGTCCCCCAGCTAGAGAAATTCAGGGTAGTCCTCAAGGAAGGATATTCCTGAGTACAGCGGAGACAAATGCTGCCCTATTCCTAGATAAGATGTTGAGTCTGTAGTAAATCAATGAAGATATGTGAATTTGATTAAGTGGCAGCTCTGCAAATGTCATCTACAGAAGATCTAGAACAGAAGGCAGAATATGTGGCCACAGACCTAGTGGAATGAGCCTTAGGAAGGGTTAAAATGCATTACTTTTGTTTGCAAGGAAAATGGATTAAGTGAGACACTTGGCTAAAGTCACCATAGAGACGGATTTTCCTAGTTTGGCTTTGGAAAACTAAATAAACAGTTGGGTCCATCTTTTGTTCTGTGAATACAGAGTTGAAGTTGCCTATGCACATCTAAAAGATAAAGCATGCACTCTCCTTTACTGGAAACATTTGGAAGAAAAAGTAAATTTTTGTACCTACCATAAATGTAGATGTTCGAGTGCTAATACAGCTGCAGTCATAACAGATGGGTTCTCCTGCCATCAGGCGGGTCCTCGGTCGGCCGAATTCCAAAGTCTAGGTCCAGCGTCGGTTGTCGTTGCTTCTTCCCTGACGTCAGTGCGAGAGGGGTATAAAGGAACCAGCCAACGCCATTTTCTTCAGTTTTTCTTGCCCCAGATGTCAGGTGCCCCCAAAAGGAAGGCAATACATACATTTGTGTAATAAAGCAATGCAATATAATCAAAACACAGTAGTTGCAAGCAAATACACCATAAATGAATACCCCAATCAAGTTGTATGAGGAGGTGTTAGCCAACAGGCCTGTCCCAAGAGGGGAAGGAGGGAGGGAAACCTGGACTGCAGCTGTATTAGCACTCTAACATCTACATTTATGGTAGGTACAAAACTGTACTATGTTCATCGTGCATACAGCTGCAGTCATAACAGATGGGTAGAATCCCAAAGCTAAGAAAGGGGTGGTAGGCACTAGGTGGAACTAGGAGGAGCCAGGATGCCCTGCAAGACTGCAGTGGCAAAGCCTGCTCTAGTTTTGGAGTATAATGGTAGGTGGTAGTGCTTGGAGAAGGTATGCACAGAACTCCAAGTGGCTGCTTCCAAAATATCTTTGGTAGGAACTCCTCTGAGGAAAGCTGCGGAGGTAGCTGTGGCCCTTGTGGAGTGCGATCTGATGCCTGTAGGTACAGTTTTGCCATGAAAAGAATAGCAAAAGCGTATGCAGTGGGCTATCCATTTTGAGACTGTCTGTTTGGAAATTGGCTTTCCTTGAGCTCCTACAGCATAGGACACAAAGAGCTGTTCTGATTTTCTGAAAGGCTTTGTTCTGTACAAATAATAACGCAGTTGTCTGTGGATGTCCAAGGAATGTAGTAATCTCTCCCCTTTGTTTTGAGGATTAGGATAAAAGGTAGGTAAGTGTATGGCCTGATTCAAAGCTACCCTGGATACCACTTTAGGCATAAAGGACGGGTTGGTTCGTAAGGAAACCCTGTCCTGATGGAAGATGATAAAAGGCTGCACAGCCATGAGAGCTTGTAGTTCTGAAACTCTACGAGCTGAGGTAATAGCCAGAAGGAAAGCTGTTTTCCAGGATAAATATTGCAAATCTGATGAGGCAGCTGGCTCAAAGGGAGGCAAGGTCAGTTTTTCCAGAATGAAATTGAGATCCCAAGCAGGTATTGGTTGTTTCCTTGGGGGTCTTAGATTCTTAGCCCCTCTGAGGAACTGTCTAAAGAGAGGGTGAGAGAATAAGGGTGGATCAGTGTTGCATTCTGCAGAAATGGCTGAGGCATGGATTTAGATGGAGGAGAATGAAAGTCCACTGCTTAGCAGCTCAGCTAGATACTGTAGTATTTGAGGTAAATTCAGTTTTCCAGGATCCTGACCCTTTTTCTCATTCCAGACACAAAACTGTTTCCATTTTTCAGAGTAAGCTTTTCTAGTTGATGGCCTTCTAGCCTCCAAAATGACATCCTGCACCTCCTTGGAGAGTAGGGTCTGTTGTGATGCTAAGGAATCTTCCATGCGGCTAGATTGAGTGTTTTTAGCTGACTGTGAAGAGTTTTGAAGCTGTGCTGAGTCAGGAGAAGAGGCATTAGAGGCAGGGTCCATGGTGGGGAATGCGTCAGGCTCCTCAGGAATGGGTACCAGTGTTGTCTTGGCCAGTCTGGAGCAATGAGAATCATCTTTGGTCTGTCTGCTCTGGTATTCAATAGAACTTTGGGCAGCAGAGGAAGAGGTGGGAAGGCATAAACTGTCACTGATGTCCAACTGAAAGAGAGAGCGTCCACTCTCCAGGCCTTTGGATGGAAAATCCTTGAGCAGAATTTTGTCAATTGGTGATTTTTGTGGGAGGCAAAGAGATCTATGTCTGGCCTTCCCCATGCTTGGATTATTTCTGTAAAAACTTTTGGATGCAACTTCCATTCGTGTGGGTCTGTCATATTTCTGCTTAGGTTGTCTGCCAGTGTGTTTTCCTTACCTGGCAAGTACTGTGCTTGTAGTTCGATTTGTAAGTCCATGGCCATGTTCCAAAGGGACATGGCCAGTCTGCATAGGGGGTATGAATGTGTTCCTCCCTGTTTGTTTATGTACCACATAACTGTGGTGTTGTCCGTTCTTATCAATAGTTGACCTGGTTGCAGAAGGTCTTTGAAAGCTATAATAGCATTTATTACTGCTAGCATTTCCTTTTGATTGATGTGAAGGTGCTTTTCTTTTTGGGACCATTTGCCCTGAATGCACCGATCTGCCATGTGCGCCCCCCAGGCATAGTCCGAGGCGTCTGTTGTGATGACTTGATTTGTTTGAGGCTTGCTGAATGGAAGACCTGTGTTTGTTTAGCATGCTTGAGCCCACCACAGAAATTCCTTTTGTAGACATGGAATAAGTGGTATTATTGTTTCCAAACTGTGGCTGTGTTGAGACAATAGGTTTTTCAGGTACCATTGAAGTTTTCTCATATGCAGCTTTGCACATGGGATTAGTAAGATGCAAGATGCAATGAATCCCAGAGCCTGCAGGATTTTCCTTGCAGTCAGCCTGGTGCAATTTGCTAGTGTTCTGAAGTATTGAGTTAGTTGCCCCTGCTTCTCTGGCATGAGGTAGGCCATCTGGGTGTTTGTGTCCAAGTTGGCACCCAGGAAAATTATCTTTCGAGAGGGTATTAGCCTTGATTTCTTTTTGTTGACTGTGTATCCCAGAGAGTTCAACAACATTATTACATAAGCCAGATGTTTCAGAAGAATGTGCTTGCTGTCCGCTTGGATCAGGCAGTTGTCCAAATAGGGGTATATTTGTATCCCTTGAAGTCTGCAGTAGGCAATTACTGGTGCCAGGCATTTCGTGAATACTCTGGGCGCAGTAGATAAGCCAAAGGGCAATGCAGAGAATTGATAATGGGTTGAACCTGCAAGAGATCTGAGGTATCTTCTGCAATTTTGTCTGATTGGGACATGCAGGTATGCCTCCTTGAGGTCCAATGTTACCAGCCAAGACTCCTTGCCCAGCATGGGAAGAAGCTGCTGTAGAGTGAGCATCTTCAATTTTGGTACAAGTACAAACGTGTTTAGGATGGATAGGTCCAGAATAGGTCTCCAATCTTTTCCCTTCCTTGGTACCAGGAATAGTCTGGAATAAAAACCTTGACCTTGTTCGTGCGTAGGTACCTCTTGGATAGCTTTCATGTCTATAAGATCTGTAATTTGCCTTTGTGCCTCTGCCCTTTGATTGTGTGGCAGGTTTGGCATGCCTCTCATTTTTGGAAGGGTGTGAAAATGGAATCTGTAGCCTCTGTTTATAATGTCCAGGATCCATTTGTCTTTTGTGACAATATGCCAATTTTTTGAAAATAATACCAGTTTTCCTCCTAAGGGTGCTGCCATTTGAGTCTTGCTTGGCATGCAAAGGGGAAAGTCATTGGGCTTGCTTTCTGAATGGCTGCGAACTATCCTCACCACCTCTTTGTGTAGGAGCTTGCCATTGTCTACCTCTAAACGATCCTTGGGATTGTCCTCTGCCCCTCGGGCGCCTGTATCTACCTCTTTGGGGTCTGTCCGTGGCTGGAAAGGACCAATTTTTGGAAGGCCAATTTCTACTGAAACGTGGGGGTTGTACCTGTAGAAAATCTTTCACAGTTTGCATTGATTTAGCCTTTTCCTCCATTTTCCTTAATACCTCCTCAGCATTAGCACCAAATAATACATCCTTTTGTAGAGGGGCATCTAGTAATTTAGCTTTGACATGATCAGGCAAGGTTTGTTCCTTGAGCCAGGCATGCCTACGTATGACTGATCCTGTAACAGCAGCTCTACATGAGGCCTCTAGAGCATCAAAACCACATTGTAAGGTATGCTTACCCACTTGTTCTGCACTATGCATCAAATCCTGCAACTCCTTCAAGTCTGGTTGTTCAGGTTGTGACATTTTACTTTTCAATTGTGATAACAAAATCTGTTGGTATTTTAGCATATGGAACTGACAGTGTAAGGCCCTCATGGTTAAGGTAGCCGAGGTATATACCTTTTTCCCCCACCTTTCTAAGGATCTGGAATCTCTCTCGGAAGGTAATGGATTTTTAGCAGTGGAGGCCTTAATTCCCTTGGGACCCTGTGAGATGGTTTCTGGGTCTGCAGTATGGCTTTTGTATAGAAATTGGTGTGAGTCAGGAACCCTGTAGTACCTGTCAGGCTTGACTGGGGCTGGAGGCAGAGAATCTGGGTTAAGGCAGGCCTCCGAGTAAACATCATCTAGGATGTCCAAGACAGGAGGTATAGCCAGAGGCCTGTGCTGAGGTAGCAAGAGAAATTCCCTAAGCCTTTTCTTGGAATCTGAATAATCTTGGCCTTCCCAGTGGAAGTGTTCCCTTAAGGTATGCAAAGTTTCCCCAAATGAATAATCCTCTGGGGGGGGGGGGGGGTACAGAAGGAATGGACTCCTCTGCATCAGAATCTTCAAAAGGGGAGTAAGAATGTTCCTGATCATCAGAGTGCTCTGAAATAATGGATCCCTGATTAGAGGAGGGGGATTCTTCCTCCACTCTGGGCCTTTTGTCCGGTGGGGCTTGAAAACCCCTGATAAGAGTAATTAAATCCTCAGCCATTTTAAGCATCTGTTTTTTAGGCATGGGGCCTGGAGATGGGCCCTGTGTAGCTTGTCTCTTAGAATGCATGGCTGCTTTAGACTTAGTGAAAGCCTTAATGGAAAAAGAAGAGGAAGGTCTGAAGACACCTTGAGTGGAGGTAGACCTGTCCACATTTTGAGGTTCAACGCCAGGAGTGGATTTGGTATCTGTAGTCGGGGTGTGGGCCGAGGAGCCTGGGACCTCGGGCACAGGAGACACCGCCAATGAAGTGTCGTCGGTAGTCAGGGGCTGCGTAGGTGCCTCGCTGAGAACCGGACCATGTGTAGTTGGCTTTGGCGTGGTGTCGGTAGAGGCCGCGGACCTCGTGTGTCGGTCCTTATCTTTGCGTTTATTAGACAAAACTGCAGTCGGAGTATCCGACGACATAAAATAGTTAAATGTTTTTCCAAAATAATGCTGGGCGAACTCCGCCCGACACTTAATGGTGCGTTTGTTGAATGTAGCACAAAAGCGACAGACCGAGACGTCGTGGTCTGGGCCTAAACAAGGTATACAGAGGGAATGGAAATCCTTATGCGGTATTTGCTTCCCACATGAAATACAATTATTAACTTTGTCTGACATCGGTCTGAGGCAAGAAAAGTTTCCCCAACGGAGTACTTAGCTTTCAAGAAAACTTCAGTTTCCAAATTTTTGTAATTTCAGGAGCTGACCGACTGGCACTTGCGAACTGCTTCTGCTTCGGGCACCGCGCGGCAAGAAAGACTGAAGAAAATGGCGTCGGCTGGTTCCTTTATACCCCTGTCGCACTGACGTCAGGGAAGAAGCGACGACAACCGACGCCGGACCTAGACTTTGGAATTCAGCCGACCGAGGACCCGCCTGACGGCAGGAGAACCCATCTGTTATGACTGCAGCTGTATGCACGATGAACATCAGGGAAACTGATAAAACTGACTCATAGCTGCTTCTGAAGCCACCTTAGGTACAAAGGTAGGATTAGTGCGGTAGACACCCTGCCCTTGTGAAAAATTAGATATCGTGGTTTAGAACAGATCCTGGAGTTCAGATACTCACCTGGCCGATGTGCTCACGACCAGAAAAATAGTTTTCCAAGACTAAAATTTCAGGACTTGGAGAAGTATATTTAAATCCCAGGGAGGAGCAGGATCCTCAGTGGGGTGGAGGAGTAAGAAGGTCCCTTTAAGAAAGGCTTTGCATAACCTAGATGAGGCCAAAGAGGACTGGTTATGTCCTATATGAAAACTGGAGACCACTGCAAGTTAAATCTTAATGGTAGAATAACTAGCACAACAGTTAAATATGTAAGCAAGAAAATCTAGACTCTGGACAGCCCAAAGGGAGAATTTTTCCATTTACCCGTATACCTTTCTCACAGTTTCCTTCAGAGAAGATCTGAGGATTTATATGACTGGAGATGAGAACCTGGACCATCTATCAATCAATGGAAGTGGAGAAACCACAAGATCAATTTGAGGGTCCGAATGTCTGGGTGAGTTATCCCTGACGGGTGAAAGAGAAGATCCTGACTTGGATCCAACATCCAAGGAAGATGCACGAGATAAAGCCACAAAAAGGGAAGCCATACCTTTCAAGGCCAGAAAGAAGCAATGAGGATT
Source organism: Protopterus annectens (assembly GCF_019279795.1). Lineage (NCBI taxonomy): Eukaryota > Metazoa > Chordata > Ceratodontiformes > Protopteridae > Protopterus > Protopterus annectens. The sequence goes on along the minus strand of NC_056745.1, from coordinate 143,685,890 downwards.
ACTCTGCACTTCCAGTAAGATGATTTCTGTAAAAATTTGGGAATTAGTGGAGTAGGAGAAAAAGTGTAGAGGAGCCCAGGGGGCCAATCAAAGACTAGAGAGCATCTCAGTTACTCCGCCCCTGGAGGGATTAGAGTGAAATACCCATTGCATTTGGAATTGAGATTTGAAACAGATTGCAGCATGTATTATGGGACAAGACCAGCTTATTAAAATGTATATTAATTTCAATTTATTAATGATGCTATAATATGATTGTTAAAAAGCAAATATAATTTGTATGCAGGGCTGGAAAAAATACAGCTTCATAAGCCACAGTGTTGCTGTGTTTTAAACTGCATTCTTTTAGTATGTAATAGGAGAGAATAGTACGTGTTGCATGAAGTGCGGCATGTAGTTATTAGAAAAAAAAAGGAATTCGTTAGCCTGACTCCTGCAGGCTAGGAGTGTGTTGTTGCTAGGGTAGGTCTGAAACATCCACGGTCAAAAACAAGACCCCTTGGGAAGCAAATAAATCATGTATAGGAAGGTGTTCACATGAAGTCTGAGGCAAAAATCACGAGAGATGAGGACATTTGGAAAGTTTTATACAGGACACAGTCACAATAACGTAATGAAAGTGCATGATTAGGTTTGATAAGAAAAATGTATAAAAAATGTGGTTTTGTCTGTGTTCAGAGAGACTATTTTGACATCTGCTATAAAGACAGTCTCCCAGCGCTGTAAAAATAAAATTTCTGTTTGCACATCCTGAAGTGTTCCTGACTAAAGGCATATAAGGTAAATTCTTAATGTTATTTATTTATGACAATTTGGTGCCATTCTCTGGATCTGAAATTTGGTATTGCTGCAGGGCAGTTCTGGAATAGGGCCCATCACAGATTTTCTGTGAATTCCACACTGCTTTGTATGGAATAGTCAGAGACTCAGATGTGCAGTCATTCAGGGTGTGCAAACATACTAGCCTTGGCAGGGAAATTGTTTTGTAAGGGGAAAAGGGTTGGTGTGCGTTTTTCTTCTTTTTTTTAGACAGTTTTAGCAAATGTAAGTGCATAACTATGTTTGTAGTGTAAGTGCATGACTGTGTTTTTGTTTGACTGAGTGGTTGTAAGATATACAAGTAATAGTGGGAGGACCCCACAGTAAATGAGTATACTAACTGTATGTGCACATACAGTAAAAGACAAATTAACACAAGGAGGTGCCTTGTGTCGACGGCGGTACCCTCAGGATTGAAATGTAAGAAGTATGAGAGAGGTTTTTATTCTGTCAATGTATGAATGTATGAGAGAAAGAAAAGAAAAAGTTAAAAGCTAAAAATAAAGTTAAAACAAGTTCATGAGGCCACTGCATGATTGGGACTTAGACTATACAACAAGTTCATGAGCCCATAGCATGATTGGGACGTAGATTGTAAAGTTAAAACAAAGTCATGAGCCCACCGCATGACTGGGACGTAGACTGTAAAGTTAAAACAAGTTCATGAGCCCACTGCATGATTGGGACGTAGACTATACAACAAGTTCATGAGCCCATAGCATGCTTGGGACGTAGACTATATACTGTTAAAACAAATTCATGAGCCTACCACATGATAGGACACAGAGGTATGTGTTGTTACAATAAATTCATGAACCCAAAGCATGCTGGGACTTAACAGTGTGATTGTGTGAAAGTACCCTCAGAGGGTCCGAAAGAGTGGTCAGTTCTGGACACAGTACCTACCCGCCCTGTTATCCTGATCGCAATGCTGGAGCTGTAACTTTTGAACTCGCGCAGGGACGAAAGCAAGGGGGTGCTGTGGGAAAAGGCTGATCGCAACCTCTCCTCTGTTGCTGCATGGTGACAGACTTCCTACCCTTCCCTCCCTGTATGGTGTGTGGATTACTACAGTTACTTTCTGTCTTCGGAATTGCCAGAATCCAGGAGTTGTCAGATAAGCCTAACATTTTTATTACTGATTTATAAAATAAGAAAAATGGGAGCAAAGATAAGCCAAGATCAAATCCCTGAAAAGGGAACACCTACATATTTTATGTATTTTAATTATGGGAAGGAAAGTTGTAAATATCTGTATGACTTGTTTCAGCTTACTAAGAATTGTGCTGGTGGGGTATTTCCATTAAATGGAACTTATGATAAGACTAAATTGCCTTTCATTGAAAGGCATTTTAGAAGAAAAAAACAAAGCAAAGTGAGTAACAAATGTCAGTATTTTATTCTTGGTATACCGAAGCTCTTGAAAGGGAAAAAAAAGAGTCAACATTAAGGGGGTTACAGAATGCTAATAAACAGCTGTTGCAGCAAGTAAAATATGTTAAGAAAGCAGTACAGATCAGTAAAAAGGGATCCCGTTATTCTGTTTTGGCAGGTTTGGGGAAAAAAAAAGCAGAGACTTTTAAAAGAGGATAATAATCCTTTAGTAGCTACTGAACCCCACCACCATATGTACCGGTACAGGTGGCCCCTGTACAAGAATCTGCCGTTTCTCAGACCTCTGAATTTTTGAACACAAGGTCAGCTTGGTACTGTTACTTGTCAACTTAGGAGCTCCTGTTCACTTCTTATCTTTAAAACAGCATCTGCAATCAAAAAGATTTTACTTCCTTCTTCCTGTCATTCTCAACAAGCTTCTACCTCTCCAACAGGAGCACTAGTGTTCAACACTCCTGTGGCTCATCACAAGCACTCACATGACCTTTCCAACAGGAGCACTAGTGTTCAACACTCCTGTGGCTCATCACAAGCACTCACATGACCTTTCCAACAGGAGCACTAGTGTTCAACACTCCTGTGGCTCATCACAAGCACTCACATGATAGGGTAGGACAAGAGGCTACTGCCTCTGCAGAAGATTTTTTTGGCACCTTTAAAAAAAATTGGGGGGGGGGCTAATGCTGATTTGCATACTATGTATAAATGTTTTCTAACTGAAAGTAGAAAAAAAAATCCATAAAGGTTTAAGGAGGAATCGAAAAAAAAAAACTATTACAACCCTACTTTTTGATGGACTTAAACCAGATGCTTCAGAAAGTTACTCCAATGATATAAAAACGCAGTTACTTAAAAAGGCTACAATAAATTTTATTCCCAGAGGAAATGCACTAATAAATAAAAGGATAGCACTGGTAAATTACACAAGTGTGTCAGGCATGTAGGCAAAATAAAGAGAAAGCCCCTGCAAATTATTCATCTTAAAGCAGTGTTTGCTAAACATTTAGCAATGCCAGATCCAAATGAACAAGCTAAACCAACTACTGCAGCTGCCTTCGTGCAGGGTTTGCAAACCCTGCACAAAAAATCAAATGAAACAAGTGCTTATAGACTGGCAGGAAAAAGACAAAGTCCACACTAAGTGCTGCAAATCACCGTACTGACTATGTCAGGGTAATAAAACAAAAATAATTCTTATCCCTTTGCTGCCACTAAAAGACCCTTTGTTAATAAATGCAAAGCCAATTCTATTCTTGGTAAAACTGGCAACACTAGGTCTGTATTAAAAGTTACTTCACACAGTTAATACCAGTATAAAAACAAAGTAAAGGCAGCTGGTGTAACAACTGCTACTATTACGTATCCTGTTTCAGAACCCATCCCCATTTGTTTAGGTCCGATTGAAGAAAAGCATTCTTTTCTTTTGAGTACTACTGCACCAGTAAACCTACTGGGAAGAGATATGTTATGTAAGCTGGGTCGTACTATTTACTGTACCCCAGAAGGGGTGTATCTAAATGTTCCAACAGAATCAGAGGGTGAAGTATTGGCACTTTTAGAATAAGCTAAAGAACAGCCTGCTGGAAACATACAGGCAAATGAAGAGTTAATACAGCAGGTACCTGCCAACCCGTGGGCTAAGCATGCAAATGACGTAGGTAAACCGAAATCAGCAAAAACAGTAAAAATAAAATAAAATCCATCGGAACCTCTCCCCAGAGTTCCACAATATCTACTAAAGCCAGAAGCAGAGCAGGGAATCAAACCTGTAATTCAGTCTCCAATACATCAAGGAATAATACTAGCTAAAAGCCCTTGTAATACTCCTATTTTTCCAGTGAAAAAGCCAGGAAAGGATAGTTTGTACCAGACTTAAGGGCTGTAAGTAATGCAGTACTACCTACTCTTCCTGTTATTCCAAACCCAGCAAAAATACTGAGCTCCATACTACCTACAGCTAGTTACTGTTCTGTACTAGATCTATGTTCAGCATTCTTTTCTATACCTATACACCCTGACAGCCAGTTTTTGTTTGCTTTTACTTATCAGGGACAGGAATATACCTGGACACTGTTGCACAAGGATACACTGAATCTTCTTCACTATTTTCTCAAATTCTACAAAAGATTTGGAGAATGTGACATTTCCAGGTGGGTCTGTCTCAGTACAATGTTGTGTCTTTCGGCTTTTCCCGGTTAGGGGTCGCCACAGCAGAACTCCGGTCCGCTAATGACTGGTAGTTGACTTTTACGTGCCGACTTACTAGCCCTGACGCACAACCTTCAATGAAGGTACGCCCATTCACGCATGTCTCCACGCATAAGACGCTCTAGCTGAGAATTGAACCGGACAGCGTCTTACTGTGAGGCGACAACGCTACCACAACACCACCACTGCAGGTGGTCTGTCTTAGTACAATATGTAAATGATTTACTGATAACATTGCTAAAAGGAATTTTGTGCCAACAGAATACCTTGCATCTTCTGACTACCCTTGTAGGAAATTACCTTGCATCTTCTGACTATCCTTGCAAAACAAGGACACAAATTGTCAACAAAAAAATTACAGCTATGGTTACCTCAGGTACATTACCTTGGTCATTTAATATCTCAGAGTAGGATCTTACAGTAGCTATCAGTCACTCTGAATCATCTTTATTACTTAAAATAAAACTCATCCCTTCTTGACTGCATGTCTAACTAGATATGAACTTACACTTCTTTCTGACCCATCTATTTCTATGATCTGCTGCCCTGTTCTAAATCCTGCATCTCTGTTGCCTAATGCGGAGGCTGGTGAAGAGCATGATTGTGTGTGTAACTAAATATTTGCTTTCTCTTAGGAAGGACTTAAAAGATACTCTTATACCCAATGCTGACATGCATCTGTCTGTGGATGGTTCCTGTTGAAGAGATCAAACAGAAAAGTTGATCTCGGGGATAGGAGTCTGCACAGAGGAAAGAATATTGTTGCAACAAAGATTTGAGGGTGTTCACTCTGCTCAAATAGCTGAGCTAGTGGCTTTGCAAAAAGTCTGTGAGTTAGCCAAAGACAAAGTGGCCAACATTTTTACAGACAGCCATTATGCTTTCGGGGTGGTACATGACTTTGGGCAACTTTGGAGAGAGGGGGGGGGGGGGTTAACCTCTTCAGGAAATTAAATTAAACGTTCAGGGTACATAAAATAATTGTTAGATGCAATTTTGCTACCTAAAAAGCTGTCTGTAATCAAATGTTGTGCCCATCAAAAGGGAATAGATGCTGTAACAAAGGGTAATAATTTGGCAGACCAAGCTGCTAAACAAGCAGTAACATGGTTACAAAAGGTAACAATGTGGCAGACCAAGCTGCTAAACAAGCAGTAACATGGTTACAAAAGGTAACAATGTGGCAGACCAAGCTGCTAAACAAGCAGTAACATGGTTACAAAAGGTAACAATGTGGCAGACCAAGCTGCTAAACAAGCAGTAACATGGTTACAAAAGGTAACAATGTGGCAGACCAAGCTGCTAAACAAGCAGTAACATGGTTACAAAAGGTAACAATGTGGCAGACCAAGCTGCTAAACAAGCAGTAACATGGTTACAAAAGGTAACAATGTGGCAGACCAAGCTGCTAAACAAGCAGTAGAAGATTGTTGTAAAGATATGTGCATGTTAACTATGACAAACTCCAACAGTAATGATGTTTGATTTTAAAAAGTTGTCAGTCTTTCAAGCTGAAGCATCACAGGGAGAAGTTCTGAGGTGGCTGAAGGATGGATGTGCAAAATCCTCTGATAGCATATGGCGACATCTGGACGGCCGACTGGTGGTGCCTGCCTCTTTGCTACCTTACCTGGTAAGGGCATATCGTATACCAGCCCATGCATGTAAGACAGCTTTATTTAATCAAATTACCCGAAGTTGGTATTCCCCTCATGTCTCCTCTGATACTTCAGTACGTATGAAATTGTAGTGTATGATTAAAATATAATGCAAGTAAACATGCCAGCAGTAAGGCTGCATGTTTACCTCCACCTTGGGGACCTTTTGTTAACATACAGCTGGACTTCATCCAGATGCCTAAGACTAATCATTTTCAATTTATCTTGGTTATGGTCTCTTATGTTCACTGCATGGGTGAAAGCTTACCCATGTTGCAAAGCAGATGCAGTCACAGTTGTCAAAAAGTTTTTGTATGACTATATACTGAGATTTGGTATACCATGTTCTATCAATAGTGACCAGAGAATACATTTTAATAATGCATTGCTTAAGGGACTATGTAAAGTTTTTAATACTAAGTTGAGTCTTCACTGCCCCAACCATCCAGTCAGCTGGATTAGTGGAAAGGGTGAACAGGAACCTTAAAAATAAAATTTCAAAGATTTGTGCTGAAACCCATTTAAAGTGGCCCAAAGCCCTTCCTTCAGCATTAATGAGTATGAGGGCCTCACTAAATGCCACCAGGAAGTTGAGTGCATATGAAATATTAATGGGGAGACCCATGGCTGTTCCAGATACCCCTCCAGTGGGAAATGCCGATTTAACTTTGTCAGATGATGCTATGATTTGTTATTGTAGGAAACTCCTCAAAATTTTGCAGCAATATCATCAAACAGGAAAAGCAGCATTATCAAAGCCTCCTGACCAACCCTGTCATCAAGTACAACAGGCTAATTGTGTCTACATAAAAAAATTTTCCAGAGGAAAAAACAGTCTCAGCCGGAGGTGGAAGGGTGCTTTCCAGGTCCTGTGATGACCCTGACCGTTGTTCGCTGTGCAGGACTACCAACGTGGATCCATTCATCTCATTGCAAGAAGACCTGTCGTGTGGGGATCCCAGACGAATCATTGCAGCCAACAGAGGGAGATAGAGGTGTGACAGATAAATCATCTGCCCAGTGAGAAGGTCAACTTCAGTAGCTGTCCATGATGAATCCAGTGACAACAGTTACTTTTGCTTTGTTTCTGCTGCTGTTCCCTTCTATAAACTGGTGGAGAGAAAAACAGTTTCTTGCTGGTTCTTCGGTGATATGCCAAACTAAACAAAACAAACTGCTGAATATGTTTGCATGTACCTCATTATTCTAAGGCAGGGATTCCTATGATTCCTATCCCTGCATCACAGGTGTCATTTGAAAAGGACCTTAATGACATCAGCTTAACCTGGCGTAATGTTACTGATTTTTCAAAGGTTGTATTTCTTCAACTTGCAACCACACATCATGGAGACACATGTTATGCCAGAAATGGGACTGTACCAGTAGGGAAAAACAAATGCAACCACACCATGCATGAAAGGGTGTTAAACTCTTTGCACTTAAAAAGCTATGACTGGGGGCATGGCATGGGCATAAGTGACCGTTACTACATCTGTGGTAATCCTGCCTACCCCTAGTTGCTGCTTTGTAGGCTATATTACTCCTGCTATTCAATATTTCGAACACCCACCCACAGGTAGACTGAGAAATAAGCAAGCAATCCACTGGAATGAGCAAGTATTTTCAATTTTTTATCCTAGGTATGGAGTGCAAAGGACAACGCTTGAAATCACCATACCTGCCCAAATTCTACAGGAGATGGCCAACAAAACTTCACATCAGGATGGCAATTCGAAAAATGACTGAAATGTGAACTGGGGTGTTACAAAATCAAATGGCACTTGATATAATGCTTGCTGCAAAAGGGGGGGGGTCATGTGCCCTCATAAGGAGTCGTTGCTGTTCCTATGTTAGTGACTATCATGATAAACAGGAAAAACGGTCAAACTTCATGAAACACAGGGCAGTATTTTTGGTAACCTGAAAACTAGCATAATCCAGGGTATTGTCATTGTACTTTTTATTATATTTGTGATCAATTTGATATTTTATATTCTAAAGGCAGTGATTACAAGATGTTTAACCTCACCTCCACATGAAAAACCACTGCATGCACAAATCAATGACAGTTATCTTTTGACAAAAAAATTATGATGATTACAATGACACTGAGGCGTATTTTATCAAGTTGAAAAAAATAAAAATATATTTATATGTATGGTATGACACTGTCAGAGGGAGAAAACTGTTATGGCACAAGACCAGCTTATTAAAATGTATATTAATTTCAGTTTATTAATGATGCTATAATATGATTGTTAAAAAGCAAATATAATTTGTATGCAGGGCTGTAAAAAAATACAGCTTCATAAGTCACAGTGTTGCTGTCTTTTAAACTGCATTCTTTTGGTATGTAATAAGAGAGAATAGTACGTGTTGCATGAAGTGAGGCATGTAGTTATTACAAAAAAAAGGAATTTGTTAGCCTGACTCCTTCAGGCTAGGAGTGCGTTGTTGCTAGGGTAGGTTTGAAACATCCAAGGTCAAAAAAAAGACCCCTTGGAAGCAGGTAAATCATGTATAGGTAGGTGTTCAAGTGAAGTCTGAGGCGAAAATTACTAGATGAGGACATTTGCAAAGTTTTCTAGAGGACACAGTCATTGTAACGTAATGAAAATGCATGACTAGGTTTGATAAGAAAAATGTATAAAAAATGTGGTTTGTCTCTGTTCAGAGAGACTATTTTGACATCTGCTATGAAGAGAGTCTCCCAGCCCTGTAAAAATAAAATTTCTGTTTGCACATCCTGAAGTGTTGTTCCTGACTAAAGGCATATAAAGGTAAATTCTTAATGTTATTTATTTATGACTATAACACATGGTTGACCCCACTAATGGAAAATCGTTTTCACCAGCACAGGGTTGAGAGACTACTTATGACAGAGTAAAATAGACCTACTCAGTCTGTTAGCACAATGGATTACCCTATGCACTGCCAAACGAAAGCGACCAGAAGAAATCTCCCACTGCCCAACTCTCATTGATTCTCGACACGGGGGTAGGACTTGGTTACCCCCTGCTTGTTGATGTACCAGACAACCATCAGTCTGTCTGAATGGCAATCATCCCTGGAGGAAGAGCATCTGCTCATTGCAGATTCATGTAATACATGGAGCAGAGAGAAGGTGGCATCTGATAGATCACTGAACTGCAAGCATCCACTAAAGTACCCTCATGTAATATCTTGCCGGGGATATTAGAGTTATGGAAGCTGCCTCAGATCCCAGGAGTTGTAAAATCAATCATGCCTGTGGGGGAAGGAAGAGACTATGATTGGAATGCTCGACTTTGTAATGTGTTTACTCTTGCGTGAGGAAGGCTTGGGATTTGGGTAACCATGTTCAAACGAGCCAATGACCTCCAGGACTTGAGTAGGGACAGCTGAAACTTGGCATAGTTCATGGTTATGCCCAGTTGAAGACACAGTTGGAGCAAGCACTCCTTGGCTTGAATCAGTAGAGACTTGGTGGGAGCAGAGATGAGCCAGTCATTGAGATATGTAAACAACTAGAATCATAGCAGTCTTAGGTAAGCTGCAACCACTGCCATGCTCTTGCTGAACACCCTGGGGGCTGAGGTGAGACCAAAGGGAGGACTTAACTGGCAACGACTGGGTCCCAGCAGGAAGTAAAGAAACCTTCTAGATTATCTTTCTCTTTTGATGTGATAGCATGCATTCTGGAGATCTATCAAGCACATCCAAGCGTCCTTGCACAGAAGTGGCAGAATGGCCTGAACTGTGAGCATTTGGAACTTGGGCATATCTAACATATTGGCTTAAGTTGCTGATATCTAGAATAGGTCTCAGGGGCCAGTTTTCTTCACTGCCAAAAAGAACCTTTTAGTAAGTTCCGAATCCTTGTGGTCTGGGGGACCATCTGGATGACCCTTTTTTCCAGCAGTTTCTTTATTACTATGGCTAAAGCTCATCTCTCAATGGGTGTAACATTTGGAAGTCTTGAAGAACAATTGCAGGCTGTACAGAAAAGGGTATGCAATAGCCTCTGTAAATAATCCTCTGCACCCAAGTGTCTTTGGTGATGGCATTCCAGGTTTGTGGGTACAAGGATAAGCACCTCCAACTGCCCACAGAGTGCAGCAGTCAGGCAACTCTTCAGGAGCAGTGACAGGGTTTCTCAGAGAATGTTCCTCTAAAAACCCGAATTTGTGGGTCTCCTCTGCCATAAAAGGATCTGTCCACAGAGTCTTGGGAAGAGCCTTGCAACTAATGGAACCATATTTTCCTGCTGCCTCTCAGATTCTGGGAAAAGGTTGCTTGAGGTGTAGAAAAATGGATCCCTATGGCAGACGAGGTATTCCAGTCTTGTTCATTCCTGGATAGGGTTTCTCTATCCTTGGGGTCAAATAAGGTAGAGCCATCAAAGGGAACATTGATGAATAATGACTTGAAGGGCTCTGCAAAGTCATAAGGGTGCATCCAGGTATGCCGTCTCGCAGCTATTCATGAACACACAGCTCTCAAAGCACCTTCTGGGGCATGGGAAAGGAGTGTCAGAGGCATTCGATATGGACTGTATAGTAGCCAGTTGCAAAGAGATGGTGGTCTTATCCTCAGACATGAACCAAGAGGGGGCATTGGAAAAACTCTTTGCTGAAGTCCCTCTGAAATCCTGTAACATGTGCCAAATAGAGCAAAGGTCACTGATACATACACACACTTCCCAAACCTGTCAAATGCCCAGGACTCTCCAACGATGGGGTGTGCAGCAGAACTTTGTTCAGCAAGTTCTTTCTTGGTGGCCACTGCTTCCGCCATAGCATTTTCTGGGGGACCTTTGCTCCAGTGGGCCCAATCCTTAGATGGAACCAAATACTTACTAGGTTTTTTAGGAACTGGCTCCATAACATACGGATCTCCTTCTATGCTCAGTGGGAGATTAGGTCCACTTGTCTGCAAAGGGGACTGCCAAGGCATAGTTGAGTTGGTTTTGAAGGCCTCAAGAAACAGACTCCTCTTGGGAGGGGGTGTCGGAAGGAGACATCCTCAAGTAGTGTTCTTGGGAACCCTTCCCCTTCATCGAAGTGTCTTCTGTCAGAGATTCCCGTGGGGAATCTAACTGCCTTCTCTTGCACGTACACTTCAAAGAGGTGTCCTCCATTGGGATGCCCCAGAGAGGACTCGGAAGTGTAAGCTGAGTCCTGAATAAGGACCATCTCAAGGCCTGCATGGGCTGGCTGACCTGATGTGACAGAATGTATAGGCTGTAAGACTATGACAAACAGTTGTGGGAGGGGTGAACCCGAGGGGGGCAAGTATGTGTTATCTGCAGAGATTGAGGAAGCTCTCTACTACCCCAAAGGATGAAGACATACTTGAAGCAAGGGCTGCCCTGGCAGGAATGGAAGACAACTATCAAAGACAGCTAAAAACATTACCCTGACTCTGCCTCAAGGCAGAAGTTGGAGCTGAGCTGTCCAGTGCCAAGGTTCTGAGAGGGAGAGATGGGTCCAAGGGCATCAGAGTAGAGACTAACCTGCTGGATCTGGCACCTATGCTCTGGCTCAGAGATCCCTCCTGCTCTGACAAGGTTAGACCTGACTGGATTAGAGATGTTGATGGAGTTGGAGGCCAAATCTGATGTAGACAGACTCAGAATTCTCAGGTCCAATGGCTCCAAAACCGAAGGCTAGATCAGAGTAGAAGTCAACAACTGGGTCGGAGCCAATGGCAGGCTAACAAGTTCAATGGGAGATAGGGATAGTATAACTCCCAAATGAATCTGGACCCAGAGAAACTTCCTCTTTATCCTGTCCACCTCAGTTTCAGTTAGGCTCCTAGACAACCTGAAAATCGTAGAGACGGATGGTGGGCTGGAAGTTATTCTTGAAGTCTCTTGAAGGAAAAGTGACTGGATCAGAGTAGAAATTGTCTCCAGTGTATAGGAGTAGTAGCAATGAGCTGGAGACTTGGACCTTGTTGGATCCAATGGACCTGATGGTTTTGAAGGTTTAGAAATTTTCTCAGGTGGAGCTTAACCCAAAACAATACAGCAATAGTGATCAGGGGACTGCAGAGGCTTACAATCAAAATGTGGAATGGCAGTTTTACGAAAGCCACTTGTTCGAAATCGCAGCACTCAAGGTCAGGAATGCCAAACAGCAATATTACGAACCATAATAACGAAAGTAGAGCTGCATTTGTTATTATGAGTTCGGCATTGTGAATGTAGATCTCGGTAAAGTGTGGAGTGGGGAATTTCCCATTTTCCTTACTGTAATGCGATCTTGGAGTTGGTATACTTAAGTTGCAGGAGGTGTGGGGGCGCCAACACTGATGTTCGATTCGGACAGTTCAGTGTTGTGAGTGGGACAGTCTCAGTGATGACTTCCGATGTTTTGAAGGGATCGGTGAGTATATTTTCATAGTTTCAGTTCGGCATTGTGCATAAATGCACAATTGCTGTTCTGAATTTTGATAGTAAACCATCCTTTATCTAATCTCTTTGTCCTTGACTGATGAATTCCTCTTAGCCCTCTCAGAGGTAGAAGCAGAAGCTGAAGAAGTTGAAGAGGTGGATGGTTAAGAGACCCTTCAACGCCAACTTACTGCAGTGTTCACATAGAGTACTGTGGTTGAAACTCGCACATACTTTTCATTCAATGTACATGTAAAACAGACCCCAAGCAATATACCTACTCCTGGATAGCACATCTTAAACCTACAGGAGGTGCATTTTTTAAAACCAGTCAGCTTAACCGACACTGTAGCTAAACAGAAAAGGGAAGGTAAAAGAAACAGACAGGGAGTAAGATTACCAGTGATGGTTAAAAACAACTAGACAGACATAATTACCAACAATGGTTAAATATGGAGAGGTACCCATACATAGGTAGCAGAAGGGAAAATTTCCAGGCACAGAACATGCCTACATAAAAAAAAATATAGCCAAGAACAGATTTTTTTTGTGTGTGTGTGTGTGTGTATAGTAGTACCCGAAAGAGTTTAATTATAAAATATTATAAACAGAACACTTAACCAAAAAGCACTTCATATGCCCGAGCTATGGGAACCACATCCATTCACTGAAGCAGTTAATGACATCTGGAGTAATTCTAGTTAGGAAGGAAGATTATGAGTAAATGGAGGAACTCAAGCTATGGATCCCAGTCTAGAAGTGGCCAGAATCAAATCAGAGACCCATTGGCTGAGGAAAGGATGAAAAAGACAACATCAAACCTAATACACAGACTACTTTCTTCCCACAAAAGTAGTTTTATGCTTACTAGAAAGACAAGTTGCGAGTTCTAGCAGATGGAACACCTCACACTGAAAATGAATATGTGTAGTAGTGAAACCACATTATAAGAAGCAACTCCTAAAAAGCTCAGTTGGTGTTGATTACCCACAGTGCTTTGCAGTTATATGTAAATCATTGCTCAATACCAACCATGACATAGTAAAAAACAAGCCCCAAGCAGTGAGTACATCCACAATTGATAAACAACCAGAAGCTCAAATGAGGCAGAAGCCAAACACTTCTCAAGTAAAATCAACAAAATTTATTGCCAAAAGGGTTAGCGCTTTCGCAGTGATCAACACCGTTTCTTCAGAATGCCTTCTGCCTCATCTGGGTTTCTGGTCATTTACCAACCATAACATTTCACAAGTGTGGTTATAGAGAAAAAAACGAGTAAACAGTGGAAATAAAAAGCACACTATAATCTTCATTAGCTGCAAAATCACAACTTACCATGAGAATTCAGTTGTAAAACAAAGATTCGTCCAAACATGACTAACACATTGTAACAGGCAAGTAAAAGTCCTGATTAGTGAACTGGAAAAAGTTACTGCATGCATGTCAACTAACTACGGATTTTGTCCTAGTTATTGCTTCAGTGAATTACAACAATGCTAATTTATGGCAGTGATCAATAATCCCAATGCTACAGTGAATTAAAGAAATATTTTATAGCAATGGTCAATATCCAGTACCTAATTCACTGTGCTTATATTTTTGTATCCGACAATTGTTGATGAAATTCAGTGAACCCGTATAAAAGACTTGACCAATGCATTTTCAGGCCAGACAATACAACAGTCTCTCCCCTGTACCTTCCTTGGAAAGTATTTGCTTAAAATAAGCCTTAAATTTTACTTGTTAAAAGAAAAGAAAAAAAAAAGAGAGAGAGAAAAAAGAAAAGAGTTACTGTTTCTGACACTTGTGCATGCAGACAACCAATTTCACAGCTTATAGTGGGGAAACAAAATGGAGTGCTGCTCATATCCATATGAGAATTACTACATGTATGATCTTATCATTATTTAAACAACACTCTTTATAGTTGTGAAAAATGTACCAAAAATACATTTAAAAAAAAACTGCTGATCAAAATAACTTTCAAACAAAGAATTCAACAGTGCACTGGCAACCTTTAATTACATTTCTCATGATAATCTGTGACAAAGAACATCATTCATAGAAATTCTAATACCCACCAGTGTGAAAGCTGAGCTCATCTTGTTCCTGACCCTCGTAATCATAGAGTGCTCGCACCCGTACTTCAGCTTCAGATCCATGGTCCTCTTCAAAGGGATTGTTATCTCCATTGGTATTTGCAGAATTGAAAGGATTGGCAGATTCCTCATCATCTGAACCCTGCTTTTTGTCATGGTTGCTGATACTGAAGAAAAAAAGACAAGACCATTACCTCCTTTACCATTTCTTGTCTAATCACCTTCCAGAGAGAACATCTGCTGCCAAACTGTGACAAAAATTGGTTCTTACAGCTTATCTTTCACCACTTACAGAACATACCCTTAACAGCTGCACTGTGGGTACTTTTCTTTTTCTGCAGGATAGACAGTTAAACATACAGAGAGTTATAATAGAAATCATGCTCTGCATACTAATTTTGCTGCTGCTTGTTTATTTTCCTATCATGCTACAACATACCTGCAGATTAGTTCAGAGGATTAGGGCACTGAGCTAATGAATGATATCATGCTGTTTAGAATTTTACCCAGACTCTGAGCAAGTCCTGGGTCACCTCTGAGGAGAGGCCCTTGTGCCTAGTGGATGCGCCCAGCACACTTCCCTAGCTAAAAAAAAAATCTAATATTTGGCCATTGTATTACCCTAATTTCTACACTAGAATTATGTTTCACTCTACAATCTTTTCTTAACATAGATCTTTTCTCACTGGGAAAATTCTATGCAGCTCACTCAAATCATCTAAGCCAAAGAAATGCAAATAAATTACATCAAACACAACTTATGACTCCCCTCATAAGCTGTGTTACCTCTCAAGGAATAAATGCATGCTATTAACTCCCCACATATGCATGTCCCAAGAGGTTAATGGTGCACTGAGACTCAGTTCTACCTTATTTGATAAAGTCTGCTAAGAAACCTTTCTAACACTTAACTACATACCACAGTGCAATCCATCTTAAAAACTGCACATGAATAAAGCATACCACTATGTTAACCCACCTTAAAAACTGCATGAATGAGGCATACCACTATGTTAACTCATCTTAAAAACTACAGAAATGAAGCATACCACTATGTTAACTTATCTTAAAAACTAAAGAAATGAAGCATACCACTATGTTAATGCACCTTAAAAACTGCATGAATGAGGCATACCACTATGTTAACCCACCTTAAAAACTGCATGAATGAGGCATACCACTATGTTAATGCACCTTAAAAACTGCATGAATGAGGCATACCACTATGTTAACCCACCTTAAAAACTGCATGAATGAGGCATACCACTATGTTAACGCACCTTAAAAACTGCATGAATGAGGCATACCACTATGTTAACCTACCTTAAAAACTGCATGAATGAGGCATACCACTATGTTAACCCAGAGGCATACCACTTACATTACAGCATGGCACAGGATTACTATGAGATGAACAACAAAACAAAAGCTGGAGGACTATTATAAATGTAATTCTACAAAAGCATTACCTTTCAAATTCTGGATGTGGACTCCTTAGATTATAACACAATTTGACATAATTAAACCTAATAAGATTAGCATGCAAGTACTGGAATTCCCTGCCATTAAATATCGAACTAACACTTCCAACTTTAAAAAACTTCTCAGATCGCACCTATCAGAATCATGGACCTGCTCTGCAAAAACCCCTGGCTAGGAAAGAGATGTCTTAAGGCAGCTAAAGGTACACGTGTGAATAGTACACCCCTACTAAGCATATATACACTTAACTTGCTTGTTTTCTACCTACAATTACAGCACTGCTATTCTTTGTATCCTATCTAGACTATATGATTATATCAGTGAAATGTAGAACATGTATTTTCATTTGTACTTGTATCTGAGATTGAATCAATATTTGTATCTGTACGTTGTATATGATCTTATGGTTATTTATAAATGTGGAACCTTTCTCCCTGGGTCTCTGCCAAAAAAGAACTTTTTGTCCAGTCGGACTTTCCTGGTAAAGAAATGTAAAATAAAATAAAACAAATATATAAAAGTCAGATAATTACATAACAGTAAATGAAAAGGGGCATTACACATTACAGGATTTGGTATTGTGATCAGTTTTCTTAACAGCTATGCAACACACACTGCACAAGGACTCAAGGAAAGGAATGCATCTCTGTAGAGGACATGGGATTTGCACCATGGCCGATACAGACATGATACAAAGAGAAACTATGCAGGGTTACAAGTGGTCAGACAAGGTGCATCTTAAGATTCAATACAAAATGCAAGACATTGCACTAGGATAACAAGAAAAAAAAACAACTCACGTTACGACTCCACACTGGAAAATGACATTGAGAGCAGCAAAAACTGAACAAGACCTTTGTATCATCAGAAGATCTAAGGGTAGACGGTAGGTAATGAAGCCCCCCCATCCATTCTTAATAATGCATACCAACTTTAGCCCTGCCCCTTCCCCTAACACTATCACTATTCAGACAGTGCATCTAAATGTAGTGGTATTTTAACAGATCAGTTTCCTTTTCCAATGGATTTGTCATACGTTTTCAACAAAGTAAGTTTTGATTACTAATGTTAATTACTTTGCACTTGAGCACTAGTAAATTCCACAATTTGACATTCACCTTTCTACATGTACGTATATACGGTACATTTCTCTACTCTACAAAATGCACAATAAAACTGCTTCTTACCTTAAACAGGTGCATAGTGCAAAAGGAAAAGAATACCTAAAAAACACTAGGAATGGCTCATATCAAAAAGATATTTGTATTTAGTTTATTTTCAATTTGTTTACTGCGTTAGTCCGACTGGACACAGGGTGACCGTTTTCAGTGGAGGCCCGGGGAGAAAAGCTCCAAATACATAGTAAAAAATAATAAAAAAATGATATAAACATAGCTATTTTGTACAAAGAGCATAGAACATATAAAAGGAATAATAATCAGAGTTTTATAATTGATGCAGCATACAGTTGTTAGAATACTGAGAAACAATTAAACAAGATATACAACAAATATAGAATTGCTTGAACATATTCAAAAAGAAGTTTCCATAGACAAACAGGGTCATAAACTAGAAATCATAGCTATAAAGGTGGCCTAAACACCTGGTTCACAGTACTAAGCACTACGTGAAACTTACACAGTACACCTGTATTTAGGGATGTTGAAAGTCAAGAACAGGTGAAATTAGTCTGGTTCTGTACAGGAACATATCCAAGTTTTGAATAGGAGATCTTTTGAAAGTATGTTTATTTAGACATCTAATGTCAGAGGGTAGAGTGTTCCAGGCCTTAGCAACTGCATAGGAATAAACAGATTGACCTGAGCTATGTAAGCAACTGGTAACAGACAGTAGGGCAGTATTGGAAGATCTTAGTTGACGTGCAGTATTATGGATGTTGAGCAGACCAGAGAGGGCAGGTATTTTATTTGGTTGGTAAAGCAGTTGATGGGTCAGGAGAAGTTTATTGTATTTTAGTAGGTTAGGGAGTTCTAATCATCCTAGTTGTCTTAGGGAGAGGCAGTGATAAGAACGAAACTTCGCATTGGTTGCAAATTTTGAGATATTACTGTAGCAGGTAGATAGTTTCAGAAGGTCAGATTTGTTTAGGTTAGTTAGAACTGGGGAAGCGTATAAGTAAGGTGGAGAGTAGACGGGTACGAGAGATAGTGATTTGGGATTCCTGTGTGAGGAAGCTCTTACAGTGGTAGAGTGGACCTAGTTTTTTATGAACTTTGGCAATTCTTAGTGCCATATGTTTGTAGGTTTTGGTCAATAGTTACACCTAGTAGCTGTGATAAGGGTATTGTTGGAGGATGTTATTGAGAATGGCGAGGTAGGGGTGAAAGTTTTGGATGGGTGGAAGTTCGTGAGTTGGCTCTTAGATGGGTTTAATATGACTTGGGAGGAATTTAGCCATTTTTCTATAGCAGTGAAGGCTTCCTGGGTTCTGTCTTGGAGTAATTGCAGAGAGGGGGATGAGCAAATAAGGGTGGTGTCATCAGCATACTGTACTATATTAGTCTGTTGGCTAGCTGAGGGAGGTTACTGGTAAAAATGGAAAATAGTAAGGGACCAAGAATGGATCCTTGCGGAACACCTTGTCTCACTGGGAGGAGAGGGGAGATAGAGTTATGCCATTTAACAGCTTGATGCCGGAGGACATATCATTTTTAAACCACAGTAGAGAGGAGTTATCCAGATTGAGCTCAGAGAGAGTAAGTCGATAGTAATTTGCAGTGGGATACCATATCAAATGCCTTTGGCAGGTCTAGGAAGACAACAGATACTAAGTTACCAAGATTTCTTTGATAGTTGACGTGATTAGTTGACGTGATCAGTAAAGGATACAAGGGCAGAGGTGGTACTATGGTTTGGCCGAAATCCATGTTGGGAATTTTCTAACAGGTTATAGTGAAGGAGATGATTCAGTAGTTGGGTGCGTACACATTTTTCCAAGATTTTTTATAGGGGAGATGGTAATTATCACCCTATAGCTATACTAAGTTCTGTTGAGGGACAGTGTGTTCAGCTATGGATCTATTGATGAGCATGGAAATAAGGTAGGTGATGGCAGAGATGGCAATCCTGAGGTAATCAGCAGGGAGTTTATCAGCAGCGAGAGTGGTGGGTTTCAATTTGGCAAGGTGTTTATGAATTAGGTCAGTTGGAACTGGTTTGAGAGAGACTTGGGTGCTGGTCTTACAGTGATGGTTATGTATTTTGGGGGTATTTGTACTAGTAGCAGTGGAGAAATTGTTGAATAACCTTTGGATGGAGGAGGTGAAATAGTCATTAAACTGGGTGGCAATATCATTGCTATCACCCTCAGTGTTGGGGAGGTGATTTTGCCTGGTTGGAGAATGTGGTTAATTGGGGACCAGAAGTTTTGTGGATTGTTGTAGTGAGTTTTTTTTTTTTAACTGGATAGAATAACTTTTTGTCATTACGTATTTGTTTGTTTTTTTGCTTAGTTTCTGAGCTTCTAGGAAGTATTGTCGATTTGTACTGGTTTTGTTGGTATGCCAGGTTTCCCAAGCTATGTCTCATTGTTTGAGTAGGGATCTTGTGCCCTTTGAGATCCAGGGGGCTGGGTAGGTTTTAGTACGAATTATACGTTGTGAGGCCATAAGATTAAGGATACCTATGAAGGTAGTATTAAAGTACTCCACGGCTTCCTCTAATGGTAGAGTTTTAAGAGGTGACCAATTTATTTTTTTAAGATGTTTATGAATTGGTCTGGTAGGAAATTTATGGAACTAAGGATAGAAAGTAGGATGGGGGTTTTATGGGTTTTGGGTGCTGTCTTAGTAAGATTGTGGGTAGGTGATTACTGAGGGAGTTGGGTAACGTACCAGATATATTGGCAGATGAAGGCTTGTTGGTTAGGATCCAATCTAATATGAATGGATTCCTTTTTGGTGATTTGTCTATACGGGTGGGGGGTTGGATAAGCTGTGTGAAGTTAAATAGGTTTAAGTGGTACTTCAGGGAGGATGCCATGATAGAGGCCCAATCAATGTTGAAGTCCTCCAGGATACGTTTCTCCTGAGGGAGGGCGGTGGAAGTCCAATGCAAAATGGACTCTAGACTGGCAATATTGTCACCTGGTGGTAAGTGGACACCTATAATGTTGAGTTGTTTCTGCTGGTTTAATTTTATATTTGCAAACAGGGTTTCTGCATAGCCGAAAGTGGGGATATCTTTACGTATTTGTTGGACAGTAAGGTTGTGCCTGTAAAGTAGGGCAATGCCCCAGCCTCTTTTAAGTATTCAATCACATCTAAGGATGTTGTGGTCAGGAGGGGCTATGATGGTATCTTTGATGTGGGGCTTGAGCCAGGTCTTGGTTAGGAGTACAATGTCAGGGTTATAGGTTCATAGGTAGGTACTAGGCTATCAGCCCTAGGACCTATGTAAGCCTAGCCAACAAGGTTCCCTGGCTTTCACCACCCATGGATGCTATTTACCTGTGCCCCTGTCTAGCAGGGCCACCAATGTGATTCTCGGGGTGAATTTGCTATTACCCATCCACTCATCAATATTTTTCTTGAGTGCCAGTGATGAACTCTGCTTGACATAGATTGGTAGTTTGTTCCAGAGTATGGGAAGTCTCTGGGACAGGAATCTATCCCTCCAGAATGTTCTGTTAATTGTGGTGACGAGGTTTAGGTCTCTAGAGCATGTGGCTCTGAGGGATTGGGATTTCTTTAGGTTAACATGCCCAGCAGCTCAGGGTTTGACATAGCTTTGTATGTTAGGAAGATATCACCTCAGAGTAGGCGATATGCTACGGAATAAAGCAGGAGTTTTTTGAGGCAGTCAGCATAGGTTAACAGAGTCCCATAATCCTCTTGTGAGATATTTTGTGGCCTTTCTAGCTGCTGCAGATGCGTTGTAAGGTACATTCCAAATGGGGCATTGTACTCTATAATGGGTCTGATGAGAGCAGAATAGAGGGGGACAATGACTTTTTTCCTGGATGAGAACCCTTTCATGATGAGGTGTGCTATGTAGAAGGATTTCCTGACTACTGTGGCGCTGTGATTATCAAACGAGAGGCTGCTGTCCACTAGAGTTCTGAGGTCTCTTACCACTCCTTTGGTGTTAAGTAGGCTGCTGCCTTTGTGATAGTCCATGGGTACATGGTTTTACCAAAGGGGATGACAATGCATTTTTTGGCATTGAGCTTGAGGCCATGGCTCTGACACAAGGCATCAGTCTCGGTGAGGCCCTTTTGCAGGATGTCCACATCTGTTGGGGAGTCGAATATGGCACCCAATTTGCAGTCATCTGCAAACTTTGTCAGCCAGAGGCCCTCTGTGTTGGCCTGTACTTCACAGAAGTAGATCCCAAACAGGAGGGAACACAAGACTGAACCCTGTGGTACTCCACTTGTCATGGGTTTGGAGTCAGATTCGAAGTCCACAATTTTTACAGTGTGGGTTCTGTCTGTGAGCCAGTTGGCGATGCATCTTGTGACGTACGGACTTATACCCAGCTTGGTGAGTTTATTTATGATGCCAGAATAGAGGATGGTGTTGAAAGCCTTGGAGAGGTCAAGATAGGCTGTATGGACTGCCTTACCCTCGTCCACGGCTTTGGTGACTGTTTCAAAGAAGTCGCCCAGCTTCAGAAGACATGATCTGCCCTTCACAAATCTGAACTAGGTGGGGTCCAGAGTTTGGAGGTTACCAATATCATTGTTTATGAGTTTTTTGATAATATGCTCCATGGCCTTGCAGACCAGGCTTGTCAGGCTAATAGGGCGGTAGTTCCCAGGGTCCGTGGTGGCTCCCCCTTTGTGGAGTGGTACCACTGTTGCCGTGCACCATTCAATGGGTACAAAGCCTGTCAAGAGGCTATGATTGAACACAGTGCTTAGGTGGGGGGCTAGTTTGTTCTGAAGATCACGTAGAACGCAGTCAGGGATATTGTCCAGTCCCACTGATGCCGTGCTCTAGTCTTTCGATAATGCAGTTTTCACCTGTTCAGCTGTGATTTCAGGGACACTGCATTCTTCCGGTATGGATATGGTCCCTTTAGGAGGTGAGGGGAGGGGGGGGATTTGGCACTGAACCTATCAGCCAGGATGTTGGTGATATCAGTTGGTTCCATGAATTTTATGCCATTGTGCTGTAGCTCAGAGCACATCTGGGTGTTGCCATTGAGATTCTTGACATAGCTGTAAAATGCTTTGTGGTTGTCCTTAGAGTCAGTGGCAATCTTATTTTCATAGTTCGCTTTGGAGGATTTTATGAGAGATCTCGGCTTCTTGCTGAGACTGACCAGTGAGCTCCTCCACTCATGGGATTTTATTCTCTTTTGCAACAGTTTCTTCCTTCTGTTGTAGAATTTGTTAATAGCAGAGGACCACCAGATTGGTTTCCATTTTTAGAAGACTGCGTCTTTGTTCTATTAGGGATGGCATGATCCATGCCCCCATGTTATAGAGTGCGTTTGTATAAGATTTGGCAGTGGTAACTATTATCCATCTGCATGGTTGTTGTGAAGATGGCCACTTCTGCCTTAAGCAGCACAAAGTTGGCTTTGGAGAAATTCTTTACTGTGGTTTCCTTAGTGGGGGTGGGGGCAGGATGTGGATATCTAGGGTGATTAGTTTATGGTCAGGCCTGACCAATGAGGAGTTGACTTCAGGTGTGGAGCACCCGTCACTCATGTTGGCAAGTACTACGTCTAGGATATTTTTGCCCGTGGTAGGGGAGTGGACAAGTTGATCTAGGGCACTGGAGTTTACGAATTCTAGGAAGCGTTCAGGAAAGGAGTTAGTACAGGAGTATTTTTCCCAGATAATGGTGGGGTAGTTGAAATCTCCCAACATTAGGGTGTTTGGTTGGACACCGATATTCTCTACTACATCAAGAAAAGAAGAATGGGAATCCTGGGGCATGGTAGGGGATCTGTAGTAAGCTATACTATGGATTGCAGGTTTGCACAGAGTTAGTTGCACTTGTATAATTTCAGATTAATTATGTTTGGCAACTAGCCTGGAGGTGTGGTTGTCCTTAATGAATATGGACACATCTCCACCCTTGGTGTTCCGGTCCTAGTTTGATGGCCGAAAGGTATGGTAAGAGTTATATTCTGGTAATGCAGGGGTGCTCTCTGGAGCCTTGAACCAGGTTTCAGTCACTGCACAGATATAGATATTCTCCATTTTGAGGAGAGACTTGAGTGAGTGCATTTTGAGGTTTAGACTTCTAGCATCGAGTAGCATTACCCTCAATGTTTGCTTGCCTGTATCAGTTATGCTGGTGGTTTTGTTTTTTGAGCTTTGCATAAAAAAGCCACTATAGGGGCGGCAAGAGCCTTAGCCAGTATCCGGAATCCCAGGGGCAACAGGTGCAAGCCAGCTTTGGCAAAGCACTGTGGCCTGTCAACCATGTTGTCCCAGGCAGACAAATACTGGATCCCCTTTGAATAACACCAGAAGTTTAGCCAATTGTTGAAGTCAATCATTTTGTCTTTGTATTGCGGTATCATTCTGGGCAAAGGTAGGATGCTACTCAGGGCTAGGGTCATACCTTCCTGGATTACAAGATCAGAGAGCGCCTCCATGTCTCTCTTCATGTAATCCAGGGAGGTACGGCTCAGGTCGTTCATGCCAACATGAATAATGATGGAGTCATATTTGTAATTGTTGTGGAGTGACCTGAGTGCATGGGTTATGTGGTGGATCCTGGCAACCGACAGGCAGCTAACAGTAACCTTCTCCTTGTCTATTCTGGTGAGTGGAACATCGGTGTGCCTGACTATAGAGTCACCTATGACCAATGTGTTTGATACGTAGTTTTGCCTTATGGGCAGTAGTTGAGTGGCACACTTGAGTGTGTGTTGTGTCTTTTGGGTTGTGGTGAGGGCTGGAAGTTGCTTGGTTTCTGTTTTGGAGGTCTCTGGGTAGATTCTTACTGCGAGCCTCCGAGAATGATTTTGTGCATCTATGTGTGGGTCTTGGTGGTGTACATGTACTGGGACTATGCGTTGTGTGTGGTGTGGAGTAGGTGTTTGCCTTCTCCTCCCGAATGACAAGTTCAGTCTTGGGTTGAGAAAGCTTTTTCTCCAGTTTGGCTAGATAAATGCATCTCTCACAGGTTGTAGTGTTGGATGATAGCAGGAGAGGGTTGTCAGGGTATATGAGGCAATTGCTACATTGTCCCAAGATGCCCAGATTCAATAGGTAGACCGGAGAGAACACCGGGAGCTGTCCCTTGGACATGCCTGAATAGACACTATTAACCTCTAGAAGTGAGGAAAGTACAAGAGCTGTTTTCCTCTAAGCAAACGAGGAAGAAAAGTACAAAAACTGTTTTCCTCTACATAATGAGGAAGGTTGAGTGCTTACAACAAGTTCTGAACCAGTGCTGGGCACAAGGAAGCAAATTCAAGTGCTAAAACTAAGAATCTGGCTAATTCCAAGGGAAAAACTGAAGAGGAGACTTCATGGCGCTGGTAATAGTTTTATCCTAGCTAAGCAGCGCTGCCTGATGCGCAAAACCGCACAAACACGGGTTTTTAGGCAGAAAGATGAAAGGGATAGAAATAACACAAAACAGCCAATAAAACTACAGTTTCTGGGTTAAAACCACTCCTCCAGCTACAGGCTATTCCAAAGCTCACCACTCTCAATGATGAACAGAGAAGCTTCCCTCTATCTTACAAAGGTCTGGGCAACACAGGAACTTACAAACAGCCCGGAATTCCGCAACCTCTGAAAACCGGACTTTAGAAAGGCGGGAAACAAGTACAGGAATATTTTTGTTTTTTTCAAAAAGTTAAGTCAAAAACAGCAAATAAATACTTAACACAGAAAATAGGCTATCACTCTTGAAGATGAAAAACACTAAAAAAGGAATACTTTCAAGTGCAAAACAGTATTTAATAAAAAAAACAGTTCAGATAAGTAGCAAAGTTAATAAAAAAAGGATATAGAGGCATGTAACTCATTCATGATGCTGATGTTTATACTGAGTACTAAGAGGTCAGAAAGTTTTTGCTTGCAAGGGATATTAGGTCCATGTAGGTTTGTAGTAGTAGGCATAGTAGTGGAGGGGCCTGCGTTAGGGTGGATGTCGCCACTGAGTGCAAGTTGGTTAGTAGCAGTGGTCAGTGTGAGTAGGTAATTGGCCTATAATAATTATTCTATTCTTTCTATATAAGAAAGCAATCATGCCTGACAGGGTGTGTGGTACTGTGGAAGTAGCTCCATTCCAAGGCTGCAGAGGCCCTCTTCCTTTGGATCTTGCTGAGGGTGTGAAAACAAGGAGCAGCATTTGAATCAGGGACTTCATCTTCAAAAGGATTATGTAAACATTTAAATGCCTCCCCCCACCATAAAGACATATGCCAGTTACAGTTTTTAATACACCTCAAATGTTTCATTGTAAGTAAATGAATGAAAAGATATAGAATGCAAGGCATTGAAACTTTCTCCTCCTTCACACCCTCCTCTGTACTGTACCAGATTTTCCTATATAGAGCTGCTCTGTCTCCCATAGAAAGAATGATTTCCTGTAAATTATTGAGGACTAAAGTCAATCAAATAACGGACAAGAGTTTCATATGGCAGGGTACAATGGAGGCAGTCTGTTCTACATTTGGAACATTTTATTCACATTCACACATTTGCCCTGTTGCACTTTTTCTTTTCAAACTTGAGAAAATGCCTGGTTCCGTATAACCCAGAGTAACCACCACAATTTGTGAGTCAGTTCCAGTGCTAGGAAAGTGTGTGTGTGTGTGTGTGTGTGTGTGTGTGTGTGTGTGTGTGCGAGCTGTAAGGGGCATATGGCTCCCCATCCATGCAGCAGGGGGTGATTGTTGGATCCTGCTGAGGCTGGCACAATAAGCAGCACTGGAACCGAGGAACTTAATCTTCAAAAAGGTGTGTGAGGGGGTCCAAAAATAGCCTAAAGTAGTTCTGATGAAAAGACAGACAAAGAGCGGAGATGCTCCATTGAGGCAAGTACAAAGATCTTATTGCTACAAAGTACGGGTATAACAGCAGCTATCATGTGCTAGCCCACAGAAACATTCAATGAGCCAGGAAATGACAATACACTAAACAAAAAAATCAAATGCAAGACAGATATATTCTTCACTTACATTTTTGGTTTAGTTTCTTCTTTTTCAGTGGTTGTACTCTTGGTGTCTTCTTCATCTTCATCAAATGGGTTGCTGCTTAGCTGCGCTATACTGTTCTGTGCATTAACCATACTAGAAAGGAAACAAACGCAACATCAATGTGAAGTTAGACAGACAGAATTTGATGACAGCTCTTTACACTAAACAATTGATCTTGATTAATTCCTGAATCAACCGAAGTACAAAGCTATTTAATAATTAAGCTCAGTATACATAAATGTTTTAATCATAACAGATTTGCAGTCAGGGATAGCGGATATTTTTTCTTCTTTTATCCCCACCTTATCTCAACATTCTCTCACATGGTATCTTAAACTCAAAAAAAAAAAAAGGTGGGGGGGGGGGGTTCTTTATTAAAATGATCTCTGGTGTTGAAATTGTTAGTTATCAGGAGTAACTGAAAGCCCTGTCTTGAACTCTGACTTGTTGAGTCTTGAGAGTTAATCTGTGCTTTTCTTACTACACCATTAGAGACAGTACAGTTGTGTAGATTACTTACCATAACAGAAGATGCTCAAACAGATCACTGTTGCAGCAGCCATTAGAATATGAGATGTATCCTGGTAAGGATACCATACATCCATTCAGCCTACTAAGCTTCCGGCTCCCTCCTGATGTGCCATATGTCCTCCCTAGGCACAAAATGATGTGCCAATAAGGGACACAGGGATGTACCAAAACTCAGAGCTTCCTTGCCTAAAATAGGTAAACAGAAGCCTAAAGTTCTATGTAAAGTCATGTCAGAGGAGCAAAATGAAGAAAGATACCCCAACCCAGTCAGGGAAGGAAATAAGAGAAGATGAAGGGAGGGTGTTAATGCTGCAACAGTGACTTATCCCAACAACTTCTGTCACGGTAAGTAAACTACATAAACGTTACCATGTTCTTCATTAAATTACTGCTGCAGTAGCCAGTACAAGACTATTCTCAACGCTAAGAAAGGGTGGATGGAGAAGGAACACTGTCCAGGATTCCCTGAAGCACAGCTCTAATAAAACCTGCTCTGGACAAAAAAATTCCAACTTGTGTTTAGTCTGTGTGTGAAAAGACCAAGTAGCTGCTTCTACGATACTGCTAAAATACACCCCCCTTTCCAAAAAGCCTCAGAAGGGGCAACTATTGTTGTAGAATGAGGCTTAACATTCTGAGGTGATTATCGGCTGTCTACGAGTATCCAAGCAAAGAAGAAGTCTCTCCCTTATTTTGAGCATCAAGATGAAACAGGGAGTTTGATAGTCTGATTAAAAGTAAATTCAAAAATGACCTAAAATGCAAATCAACAGTTGGTTCAGAGATTTACCCTATCTTTGTGAAACATCAAAAATGGCAGGATAGATACGAGGGCTGTAATTCATATACCATTCTAGAGCCAATGTCGGCTACCAGCAGGGCAGTCTTCCAGGTTAAAAGATTTAGAGAACTGGCTGCAAACTCAAATGGAGATGGAGTCAACTTCTCCAAATGAAAAATTCAAGACACAAGGAGGAGCCATTTTGTTTTTCTGTGTGGCCTAGTAAGCACCCCTCTTTAAAATCACCTTCAGGTAGGGAAGAAAGGGAGGGGTCCAAGTGGTAGATGAACTGAAATGGCCAAAAGATGTACCTTTACAAGTGTAAGCTATGCCAGAATTGTGCAATTCACAAAGGCAGTGATGAACCAAGCGTGTCCCATACTTGAGATGGGTCTGTCCTCTGTTTTGGCACCGAAAATCTCTTACAGTTGGCCAGATAAGATTTTCTGGTAGAACATTTTCTCACCTCCAACACCTGTTGCAATCCTAAGAAAAAAAAGTGCCTAAAAGGAATCAAAAGCCCATCACCCACACAGACTAATTCTGAATGCTGACACATAATCAAGGATCTGCTGACCTGTGTGAGCAAGTCTATGATGTCAGGAAGTTTTCCATAACTGCCCCAGCCAGCTGCATGAGAAGGGTGAACAAGTGTTGTCTGGGCCAAGAGGGAATCACTAACAATCTCTCTGGCAAATCCTTCCTGAACTTTTGAAGAAATTAGGGAATTAGAAGAAAGGGTGAAGGCATAAAGAAACATCTCCATCCAGGGGATTCCAGGCATATTCACAAGGTGGTAAAGAACAGAACTGTTTCAGTCATCTGTTAGACAGAAGGCAAACAAACCTATTTGAGGAGTTTCATGATATAGCCATATGCAAACCTCGGGGTGTAGTATCCAGCTGCGTAGATCTATTCTGGATCTGCTCAGAGAGTCTGCTACTGTGTTCGACTATGACAGAAGTATCCAGTAGGGTTAAGACAAGCTGGAGGCCCCAGTCAATCATGGCTAATCTGCAAAGTGGATAAGATGTTGATTCCCCCAATTTATTAATCACATCACTGTGGTGTGGACACTGCACTACCAAAGCTGACTAAAAGCTTTCAGGGCATTTATGAGGGCTACTACTACTTTCAGATTTAGGTTTGTGTTTGTGCTGTGATTCCCAAATTTCCTACACATGGACAGCCTGTGAAACAGCCTCAAATGCAAAGTGCTCCGACATCTCTAGCCACCAAATAAGTGGGGTTGGGCTTGGGGGGGGGGGGGTGTTAGAAACCAAACTCCTGGGCTGAATAAGGCAGGAATTGGAAGAGACGGAGGAGTTTTGTGCCACAGTGATTTGAAGAACCTCTGCATCTGTCTTATGTGAAGTCTAATGAATGAAATCATAAAGATACAAGGGACCAGGAAACCATAGAACTCTAGCAATTCTCTTATAGTAGACATTGTCTGTTGAGAAAGACTGACAAGGTGATGATGGTAAGAAAGCATTTTTCTCGAGGAGGAAAATCTATAATCGGAAAGGTGTCCAGAAGACATTCTAGAAAAAAATATATATCCTATGAGAAGGCACTAGGGATGACTTTTTGATTACCAAAGCTAGGCTGTAGAGAAGATTCATGTTAAACTGTAAAGCTGCCAGAATGTCTTGGATGGCAGATGCTCAGTCAAGTTTATAGAAAGGCATTTAGGGTGGAAAGGTCTAGAATGGGCCTCCAAGTGCTGTCATTCCTGGGAACTAGGAAAAGACTGCAATGAAAGCCTTTTCCCCCACTGATGTGATGGGACTGGCTCTATGACCTGCTAAAAGAGAATCTCTGAAATGATCTGAGACAGAAGATGAAGCTGGTCCTTTTGAGGTGGAGGAATTCCAGATGTAATGGGAAGGGAATGCCCAGTGAAGCCCGTATCCGCGCTCTGTAATACTCACCTACCAAAAGTCAAATGTGCCAGATTGTCAGACAGGAGGACACAGGGGAGAAATTCCCTGAAATTTTCAGTGGAAGGCCAGAGCAGGGAAGGGGGGGAGAGGGAACCAGGTGGCAGGAACAGTCAAATTTCTTTTGGAAAGAGGGTTCTTGGAATCCATCCACTTTCTTTATAGTATCATTTGGCCACTTTTTTAAAACACATATAGATATATATATATATATATATATATATATATATATATATAGAGAGAGAGAGAGAGTATATGTATATGTGTATATATATATATATATATATATATATATATATATATATATATATATATATATATATATATACATACACACACACACACACACACTCTACAATATATATACATATACACACTCTCTCTCTCTCTCTCTCTCTATATATATATATATATATATATATATATATATATATGGATTCCATATATTTGGTCAAATGGTCGAAAATTATTCCAGGCATTTCACTTCACTGAAAGCTCATTTGGTCGAAAATGGAATATAGCCCCTGCTCCACTGCAGTGCATCCCTGAAGTGAGAATATTAAATAGGGGGTGGGGTGGGGGGGCACAGCCCCCCACATTATGCCAATAGTTTTTACTAAAGATATATATATCAATGCATTTTTAATGGATATACCTTCTTATAACAGTGAATACATTAAAATTATGTGGGAGGGTTGTGCCCCCCCTTATTTAATATTCTCACTCCAGGGTTGCACTGCAGTGGGGCAGGGCCTATATTCCATTTTCGATCAAATGAACTTCGACCAAGTGAGCTTTCAGTGAAGTGCAATGCCTGGTATCATTTTCGACTAATTGTAATTCGACCAAATGTATGGAATCCATATATATATATATATATATATATATATATATATATATATATATATACACATATACACACACACACACACACACACACACTCTCTCTCTCTCTCTCTATATATATATATATATATATATATATATATATATACATATACATATACATATACATACAGACATACACACAAACACACACACACACACAGGTGTGTGTATATATATATATATATATATATATATATATATATATATATATATATATATTTATACACACATATATATGCAATGGGGAAGTGCTCTGTTTTGCCCTCAAGTAGAGTTACAAGTAATATTTACAACATGAACAGAATTCAACAGCGTATGTACCCAGAGTAGATGAACTTAAATTACGAAAGAATCAAAGGCAAGCTACAGGAATGGTTTGATAAAGTGTACTTATGAACTCTCATTTTTCAGAAGGGAATGGGAAGTGGGAATAGTAGTTAGATCCTACAATCCTCTTAGCGTCCTCTCCTCTGTTCACATCTCCCTAACAATCTTGTGCAATTATTACAGCTCCTAATCTCTTGCAGCCTCTCGTAAACTCTGCAGCCCCTTTAATATCGGGGTATATCCTTTTCCTTCCAACCAGTGCACCTTTCCAGTGGCTTGTCTCTGACTCTCTCTCATAGCCTGATGTACCTTTTCTTGTAGGAATCCAGAACTGTAGAGAACTAAAGATGACACATGATCAGCATCCAGAAAAATGGAAACACTCACATCTTCTTCAGGAAACTACCTTGTGAGGAAACACACACTCCAATATTCTGTTTGCTGTTACCAGAGCTCTCTCCATCTGTTCCTGGGGGTCTAATTCAAGTGTGATCACCACCACCAGATTATTTTCCTGCTCTGTTACTATTGCCCACCTGTTTTGACTCAAGTGCAAGTACTTATTTGCTTGAATTGCCTGTACTGTACCTCAGACATTCACCTTTCTTCTCAGTTGGTCAGCCTTTCCAAGTCTGTTAATACTGTTCTCTATTCTAATGTTATGAAGAACACTGGAAGGCTGACCTCTGAGAAGTCTACCCGTTACCTTCCCAACTCCTGATGTCATTCCTCTCACCATAAACACCCCACTCCCATGTCTTCCTCTACTACTCTCAAATACTACAAGGTAACAAACAATTAAATATTTTATTAAAATGACAGTTAAAGGGGGGAGCCACACTGCCTTCAAGAAAACACATTATTTTTAGTAGACTCATGTATGCCCAATAACAAAGTGAAACTGTAACCTGTTATTTTTGTTCTTCAATGAAGGCTGTTCTGCAGTCTGATGAACGCCTGTCAAAGTCACACCATCAACAGGCTTCTTCTTTGTCTCTCGTCTGCTTAGCGTACGGTTCAGATCAACAGACCATGACTATCAAAGAAAGGAAAAGAAAACATTAGTTTCTCTTTAGCATTTACTGCAATTTTAAAACACTCCAAATTCTGCAGGGCAGCTCTGTTTTTATTTTGAGCAGACAGGACCACTGAAACTACTTTTCAGTCATGACTTATGATAAGGCAATGTCTGCTCACCTCAGTGGGAAATAGGAAGATGCTTATGCCAAGAATGTGAAATACCTTTTTCTTTTCTCTGTGTTAATAGAGAGCAGACAGAGGTGCTAGCTTAAGTTAGGGGTGAGGGAGGGATGGGGGAGGACGCATAACCTTTTGAGAGTTTACAACACACACCCTTAATGAGATGCACTGCATGCCAATTCCCAGCGAGTTACAGGCACGTGCAATGAGAAAAGTCCCGACTCCCAGCACAGCACAATGGTATCACTCATGCAGCTTATCCTCCACCCCTAGGAGCAACACACAAATGGCTCCTACCTATCAAAGGAAAGAACAGGCCAACTGGCTGGGTGACGGAACATTTGACTGTTGCTGTGGATAATGCGAAAAGGGAGTGCAACAAGTTCTACACATTGTACAAACTACCACCTTAATGCTGCAGCCTAGTTGTACAAGTCCTTAAAACAGCACACAAATGACAGACAGAAAAATAAACGAATGTCTGAATGCTAAAAATAAGTTGTTGAGGTTACTCACCATAACAGGTAACATTCAGACAGCAGAATTATTAATGTGGGGTGCCATTATTTGGCTGGGATTAGTAGACAGGGCACATTATTCTTCCAGACACATCTTTTTCAGCAGTCAGATGTCACAAAATAGCATGAAGCTACAATCTTGTTCTATAGGCAGCCTGGCTACAAGGAAAAAGTACATTTGATGCTCCATTCTAATCTTTCTTGATATTGCTGGTGTTCAAAAAGTGGCATTCAGAGATGCCGTACCAATAAATATGCTCCTGAAAGGCTAAAGGGACCTCATTAGACTAAAACATTAACAGAAAAAACACACAAAAGGTAAATGTCATGTAAAAATTAACAAATCACTCCATCCAATCTTCAATCAAATTGTGATGGAGAAGAAAATAACTGCTGATAACAGATAAGAGCTGTGTGATCAACTCACATTAACAGCAGATAACTGAGCAGGGATCACTGCTGCAGTACTTATTACTTATCCTTGGGATATATATTACTGTAGAGTATTACTTATCCTTGGGATATTACTGTAGTCTTACTTATTCTTAAATAAACAAGGAGAGACGACTACATAGGGTCATGGGGACAAACGCTTGGCAAATGGAATGCTGCGTATGGTTGTGAGAAGCACCTACACAAAAGACACCGTTTACAATGATTTATATGGGGAATATGCTTCCCACCCTGACACTTTCCCTTTCTAGATGACATATAAGCCAATAACACTAATATAAAAAAGAAAATACAATAGAATTGTAATGGGGCACTTATCTGAAAACAGCTCGGTAATCACCACAGAAGAGTGTTCAGACCACCGCTCAATGACCGGGATTGGACTGGCAGCAAAAGTCCTGAGGTGTGTGCTTCTGTACATCACCTTTATGCCCCATGCCTTGCACGGGGAGCAGATGTGTGACATATGACACCTGTAAACTCTAAAGGCTTTGGTACACTGCCTGAGCATTGGGCTATCCTTGGCAGGAGATTCCTTATGTAAGGAATACTGCAACAGTGATATGGAAGAATATAGGTTCTGAAGTCTCTAAAAGTGACTTGCCTGCTGCACTGCACTAGAAGGAAAATGCCTTCCCCTCAAAGTACAGCAACATTTTGTGCTAGGTTTCCTGGCCTCTTGCAGAAAGCCTAGCATCTATTTTAAGTACTGGTTTCTGAAGGTTAGCAGGTTGAGATCATCCATACTGCCAATCCAAGGCTGGCAAGGCTGGGCATGGATGGGCAGTGTCAGGACTATGCCCCTCTTGCTGATCTACATTAGCAGGGAGAACTATGGCCACCTTGAATACAAACGTGTTACCGAACTGTTTCCTTGCTTTGCTGAGGACCACAGGTATCAAGGGAAATGTAAAAGATACACAGAAAGGTTTCCTGTTCCCAGGATGGTAAAAACATTCATTGCCCAAATTGTTTTGCATTGATTCCTACAGCAGAACTTCATCTGTCTGATAGTTTACTGTCCAATATAAAAGGTCTACTACCTCTGTGTACGAGTCTGAAAAACTTCACACCAACTTCTAGTCATGTTTTAGGAACTGGATGTGTAAGCTAGTTGCGATCTGAAGAAATGTAGAAGGTTTGTAGCTGAATTCCCAGCTCATAATGGACAGTGTGCAGTGGTATGAATGTGTGCCCTTTCACTTGTTTTACTATCGCCTTAATTTAGAGTTGTTTGTAATCCCCTTCAAAGTTGCTGTGTGTCAAAGACTGTTTTAAAAGGCCGCACGACTAAGAGCAAGAACTTTTTTTTTTTTTTTTTTTTACAGTAATGCATTTCTTTACTGCTGATATACTCCAAATCCCCTGTACTTTGAGCCTGTTAATACGATCTCCCCTACGCCAGGACTAAGAAATTGAGAGAGAATAAGAGTACATTCTGGGATCAATCTGTTTGCCTACTACCTGACGAAACTACAATGTGAACTCCTGCCCGACAGCAAGGCTCTGGGGAAACATCTTACCCGGCGGACGGTTGTGGAATTTTCTCATGTGCACCTCAGCCAAGGTACCATTAGGATGGAAGCCGGTCAAGTAGCCTAAGGTCTTCAGTAACATTCAAGATAACAAGGCTGTTCTCTTGGACAAGTCTAAAAAGAACTTTCCAATGAGTTACTCTGTTCCAAAGCAGAACAGTCGTGCACTGCTGTATTTTCAAAGCAGCCCCCAGAAAGACCTTATGTTGCAGGTACCACATCTAATTTTGGTAAGTACAGGGAGAACCACTGGTTAAGTCAAGCAATGCAAGGAGTAGCTTAGAGCCCTTTTTAACTTTTCCCCACAAGTGGTCAGAATTAGGAAATCATCCAGGTAATATAATATGTGGATTCCTTAGGTCCTAAGATTGGAAAACACAGATACCAAGCATTTGACAAACACTCTTAGCACACTAGAAAGAGCCAGGAAGTGAAATGAAACCTTGCCTGCCCTGCTTTGAACCTTAAAAATGGCTTGTCCTATTTGCTGATATGGATAGGTAGGCACAGATCTCGGGTAACCAGCATGCCTCTGGAACAAAGGTGGGGTGGGGGTGAGGAAAGACGGGGAGAGAAAGGGGCACCTGGAGATTCAGCATCTTGAATTTTGTTATCCTGAGAAAATTGTTCAGCCTTTACAGGTCTAAGTAATGCTCTCCAGCTACTGTCCTTTCTTAGTACTAGGAAGGATCTGGAATAAATCACTTTTTCTCATTATTTCTCCGGGACCCTTTCCATCTTACCACACTACATTAAGTGAGCAAGGATAGGTCTTGCCAATTCCATCTGATTGGGGGGTATCTGAATTCTATTTTGCAGTCCAAAGACACACACACACTTACCCCTTTGTCTGCTAGCCAATTTTCTCTGAAATGGAAGATCAATGGAATGCAGAAGGACAGTGCAGTTTGTGGATGCACAGTCAGTACTGTGCTTTTTGAGAAGGAACTTGCTTAGCTCTGAGACTCCCCCACCTTGCTGTCTCCCCTGCCTCAATAAACTTGTTTTTTTTCCTCAAAGGCTCTCTTGTGTTTCAAATGGCCAGCCTTTGATGGCTTTTTGTAAAATGGCCACTACTTTGACTAACTACATTAAGAACATTTGGAAAATATGGTTGAAAGAGCTACATAACAAATGCCACTGCCTTCCCCTTTCCTGGATTTTTTAGGTGAAGACAACGTTCAGCAGTCTTCACCTTAGTCTGTGGAACTTTGGGTGTGGTTACCAAGACTGAAAATAAGATTACTCTCGGTTGACAATTGGGTCTCATTTGCAGTTATAAAGATCCAAACAATTAAATAAACAAATGCAGCAAAACAAAGGTTAACAATGCAGTAAACCCTAATACACATGTGCTACACTAACAAGGCTCGCTTCCTCTTTTCACTTAAGAAAAAAATAGGTTACTACTCAGCTTACTAACTGAAGTCATAATTTACCCAACTTAACAGGGAAAAAAGAGCCAACAATTCACTTCTTCTAGCAGTGTACTTTATCAGTAACAAATTAGTAACAGTAACAAATCTGCTGAAACTTCTTCCCAAACCTACTTAACTTATACTCAGTTAAAAAGAAAAAAAACTGTACGATACTACTGGGAAAAGAAGTAAAGATACTCAAGTATGCTTAAAATATATGTCAAATTATTTAAATAATACTAACTTTTGGCATCTTGCTAAATGATGTACCACATGTACATGATACCCTCCCTAGTCTAAACATTTTCTATTGTGCCTTATTTCACTCTACAACTGTACTCCATTACATTAATCTCAATTTTTGGAATTCAGATTATGCAGCTATTACAGGCACATTTCTGGGAGGGAGGGGGTCAGAAACAGTGTGTGATGCAATTTATAGTGGGATTTACTACTGTGCATCTTGAAGGCTGCTTAATTTTTTAAAACATATTCTCTGGGAAAGATGACCAAACAATACATTTTGTCCAATGGTGTATCCAAACTTGCTCCTTAAAATCATCTGGCAGCAGAGGGATTCAAAGCCATGTGTGAAGGCTGCTAAGCCTAGCCAGATAGAATTTTGGAGACAATTATGTCATCTGTAAATATTAATGTGAATCACAGGCTTGCTGTTTTAAATGGAAAAAACTGCTGCTGGTTGTGGAACTGCAAAAAAAAATGTAACAGTGCTCTCTGTTGACCACGTAAAACATGTTGTGACCCTTTGGATCTAAAGTCGGCTCCGGCCTGTCTAGATGAAGGCATTCTTTCTATTGTTTTAACCAAGGGTTAAATTGCTAGATTTATACATGCAAACATATTTTTATTGCTCTGCTTCCTGACCAGCTGCAAGATAACAAAAGAAGATGTTAAGAATGTAAATGTAGTTTTTGTTAGCCTGGGAACCCAGGGAAGTGTGAAGAACGATGTAATGGGAACTAGGAATGTGATTTTGAAAACAGAGAGAATCAGAGACCATTAAGCATTTTTGTCTTGCCCATCCAACTCACAGCACTGTCTTGCTCTATATGTAAGTTTATCTTAGACTTGAGTTTTCTCTTAGAAATAGCTAGAAACTAGAAAGTTTAGACTAAGCATTTTTTTGTGATGTCAGAACTGTGCTACTGAATAATTTTAAGTAGTTCTCTGTGATCTGTGAACTCTGACTAGCACTGTGCAGAAAGAAGTATTGTCTTGTGTTTTTATTATTTATTATTAAATATTTTTAAACCTTTCAACTGTGGCTGTTTTTGTAGAGAGAATTTAAGCTCTCTAGAGTACATTGCATGCCTTTGGTAAAATTGTACAAAGCCACTTCAATAGCTTTAGCCGTGGGCTATACTACCAATTGGATAATAATATTGCACATTAATAATTGGACACCCTTTTAAGGGCCTTTGGGTAGCTAATAATTATTAGCTGGGTGGTGGCAGTGATTTCTACCATATAGTCTTCGTAAAAGGGGCACAGCTGGAGAACCTGTGCCAGCCTTTCCTAGGAGTGTCTGTGTGGTTGTATAAACTTATCTCAAGGTGTGTGTGTGTGTGTGTGTGTGTGTGTGTGTGTATGTATGTGTGTGTGTGTGTGTGTGAGAGAGAGAGACAGAGCTACTTGGGCAGGGTCACGAAGCACTGGTTGGACAGAGAGAGTGCAGGACATTTTAGTTTGCCCACTAGGCTGAGATCTGGACCCTATAGTTGTGCAGTGGGAAGTCTTATTGGGTACCTGGATATCAAGGGAGTGACCAGCCCCAGACTGATTGTGATCTCTGTGTGCTCTTAAGGGAAACTGCACTTCATTGTGTGTATTTGTTATCCTTCCCTCCTATATGAGACGCCCCTCAATGGTGTTGGTGGTGAGGATGGAGGCTCCTTGATTGCTGGGCCAGGGCATGGGCATCACAAATTAATTGGTGGCAGTGGTGGAATATCCAAACCATATATTAATTGGTTGGCAAATACTAATTGGCTTGTAGTGGTGTGGGTAGAGTGAATCCTGTAGCTTGTGTACACAGTGAGCTTTGAATACGTTTTGTACTCTAAATCAGCCATGCAGTGAATACCCAGAGTTCAGATCACAATTGTTTTATTTCCTTTGTTAGCTTAGTTAGTCAGGGTGAGCAGGCAGCATGTCAGCAGAGGAGTATGGAAACCTGACAAGGAGCTAGCTGGCAGAGAAGTGCCAGGCTAGGGGACTGGTGCATGGAAACCTGACTAAGGCAGACCTGATTGCAGCCTTGGTTACAGCTGCATCAGAAAACAGCAACCAGGAGGACAATCAGACTTGCAGTGGAGATAAAATACCATCAGAGAATGGACAGCTCAACCTTTCTGCAGAGGACTTAAAAATCCATCTGGAGCTACAGAGACTGGAGTTGGGAGGCCAGGCGTGTGGAAACAGAAGCAACAGAGAGATTGAGGCATCTAGAGAGTGAAGACAATCAGAGACTGCGACATTTGCAGGCTCAGGAGAATGAGAAACTGCTACGTCTGGAAGCTGAGAAAAAGGAGAGGCAGAGGCAGCATGAGAAGGAGATGCCAGAGTCATGGAGGTAATGGGGAAGGGAGTAACTGGACCCCAGAAGCACAACAGGTCAGGAAATTTCTTCTGCAGTTTAAAGAGGGGGATAACTTTGATAGTTTCATTCATATGTTTGAGAGGGTATGCAAACAGTACAGTGTTGACCAAAGGCTCTGGGTACGGTTCCTAACCCTCTTAACTCCATGGTAAAGCTGTAACTGATTTGTCAAAAATGTTTGATGTTGCATGTTTTGATTATACTGCTGTAAAAAGCATTTGTTAGAATTGTTTAAGCTAACACCTGAAACGTATAGGAAAAAGTTACGTGAGCACAGATGCAAGGCAGATGATAGTATGTGTGAATATGTTGCTGAACTGGGCACTTATTTCCACAAGTAAGTGAGTGGATGTCAGGTCACCACTTCTGAAAGGCTGGCAGACCTTTTGGTGAGGGAACAAGCTCTTAGCACTTTGCCTGAGGACATAAGGATCTGGTTAGCTGACAGACAATGTGCTACTTCAGATGAGTTGGGGGAGAAGGGAAACCTATACCTGGCAAGCAGGGCAGCCCAGCATAGGAAGGGGAACCCCCAGTACTGCTCATGGGTCTAAAGGAACCCATGGTGGGAAGCACAGACTGCCCCAACAGAATCTGCCAGTAGCAGGGGAAGCCACTAGTCCAAGTACATGTTCAGAACCTACTGTTAAATGTTTTGAATGCAACAAGTGGGGCCATGTGGCATACATGTGTCCGCGGAGGCAAGGTGGGGAACAAAGGGTGAGGGGGAGCCAGTAAGTGGGAAAGACAAAATGCCAATAGTAGGTTGTCTTGAGACAACAGGGGTACTGAACTACCATCCTGCAGATGTCCTGATAGGGAAGGATTTGGATGAGGCAGTAGCATGTGCAGTTACATGCAGTCAGGCTTGGACACAAGCATGCAAGTCTGGTAGCCTGGGGGAGACACAGACAGACTGCATACTTGCAGCCAGGACTGGTGAGTTAACTATGTCAGGGAGGGAAGCTACCCTGTAGCAGTGAGACTGAATGTGAGCCACAGCTGCTTGTGGGTACTGATGTTCCCTTGGACAGTGTTACTGCAAAGGTAGAGGTGAGTAGTAGTACCCAGGTTGACAGTGAGGCACCAATGTCAGAGGATGCCAGACTTCCTGTGGAAGGGGAGCTGGGAAGGGTTACAAGGAGAGAGTTGAGACAGGCTCAGCACTCAGACCTTACACTGCAAGGCCTGTAGCAGGTAGCTAGGGAGGCACCTGATTCTCAAGGAAAGGGGGAACCTGTATACTGGGACAAAGGGTTACTATAGACAGAGTGGATCCCTGAGGGAGAGCTAGAAGATGAGAGAGTACAGCAGTCGGTAGTGCCTAGAGCCTACCATCTGGCGCTTCTAGACATAGCCCATGATATTCCCTTTGCAGGTCATATGGGCATAAAACATACAAAGAGGCGTATTATATAGATTTTATACTGGCCTGGAATTTCCAGAGATGTAACAGGGTACTGCAGGACCTGCGAGCAGTTCCAAAAGGTAGGCAAGTCAGGAGACAAGGTGAGAGCTCCTTTTGATGCCTTTGCCTGTGATTGAGGAGCCAATTCAGAGGGCAGCTATATGGATATTGTGGGTCCTCTGAGTACCCCAAATTCCACAGGGAAAAAGTATATCCTAGTGGTAGTGGCTATGCTACACGATACCCTGAGGCAGTGGCTTTGTCCTCCTTTGAGACAGAAAAGGTGGCAAATGCTTTGTTAGAGATTTTCAGCAGGGTAGGTTCCAAAAAGAAATACTGACTGACAGAGGTGCCAATTTCATGTCACACCTGCTGGCTTGTCTGTGGAAGTCCTGTGGGTTGAAGCACATGAAGACCACCCCCTACCACCCCCAGACTAATGGTCTTGTTGAGAGGCTAAACTCTACAATCTAGTCCATGCTACGGCCATTTGCAGATCAATTTGAGAGGGAGTGGGACAAATATTTGCCCCATCTGTTTGCTTACAGAGACGTTCCCCAGGAATCCACAGGTTTTTCACCCTTTGAGTTGCTGTATCGGCATAGGGTGAGGGGACCTCTAGATTTAATTTGAGATGAGCGGGAAGGTGAGTGCAAGTCTCACAAGGAGTCTGTTGTGGCATACGTCCTAAACCTCAGGACAAGGCTCAGGGAACTCATGGGTTTGACCCAGGAGAACCTGGCAGAAGCCCAACAGAAAAATGCATGGTAGGACAGGAATGTTTGAGCTAGAGAGTATGCTGTGGGGCACAGCAGGTAATGGTTCTCATTCCTGTTAGACAAAACAAGCTGCAAGCAGATTGGGAGGGACCCTACAAGGTGGTAAGAAAGGTAAGTGATGTTAATTACATGGTGGAACTGCTACGCAGAAGGCAGGGGCACAAATTGTACCATATTAACATGACAAAACCTTACCATGATAGGGAGGTCCTTGTGCTGAGCATTTGCAGTGGATTGCAGGAGGAGTCTAAGGGAGATCTGGGGACTGATCTCCTCAGTGAGGCTCAGGCTGACACCTCAGTGGAAGGGGTAGCAATGTCCCAGCAGCTATCTCCTACCCAGGTTTGAGAAATCCGAGCAGTGTTGCAGGAATTTGGGGACATGTTTACTGGGAAACCAGGGTCCACCCACCTGGGGCAGCATCAGGTGGATACAGGACCCCAAAGGCCTATTAGGCAGGCCCCTTATAGAGTGCCTGAGAGAGTCAAGCAGACTCTGATGGAGGAGGTACAGGAGATGTTGGAACTAGAGGTGATTCAAGAGTCCAACAGTCCCTGGGCCTCCCCAGTGGTGCTGGTGCCAAAGAAGGA